>NW_010183558.1:181092-224553 GCF_000695765.1 Mesitornis unicolor
AGCACATTTTTTTACTCTTTTCTCTTCCCCAAGAATGTCCTGCAGATAAGAGAATGGCCCTCCACAGAACAATCTGTATCTTTCAGAGATTGCATCCTTATCACTCTTTTTCCTCACAAATAGCAATTCCCATTTAAGATACCTTATAAGTTTTCTCAGGACTGGCATCAGGTATGAAAGAACGCAGAATGGAAAGTTTGGCACTTATGTGGTGCTTGCAGTAGATGATAAATTACTTAGGAGCAAACCTGTTATCCTCATACAAGATTTCTGTGGTTGTGGAAGGTTTGAGCATGCAGGTAGTTAAAAACTGAGCTGTACCAGCAAAGAGGCTTAGTCCTGGCCAATTTATACTCTGTTATTCTTACAAGCTTGAGTTACTGTGAGTCATGTAGAGTGCAAGGAGTAAAAAAGCTAATTCAAGACCCTACTAGCTTCTCTATTCACAAGTTTTATCGCATTAACCATCTAAATCTCTCTAACATGATATAACACCCCCAGTGGGGATGAATTATGTCAATATAAAGTTGCTTATAATGCTCTAGTTACTCCGTCAGGGGAAGGGAATGAAATATGTACACAAGGTCCCTTTATGTTGAGATACCTGATTCTGCCTGAGCAGCTGCAGCTATGAGAAGTCTTGCACTGCTGGTCAGTGGAGCTCTAGCAGTACAGAAACTACCTGTAAACCTGATAACAAGGAAGAAAAACTATTTTGTGAATGAGCAGCAGAGAAGCTATGTAGTTTTTCCAGGATCCCATAGTATCCTGTTGACATCTGAACCATTGTATCTTCATTATCATGGCAGTTACGACACCTTTCCAAAGGAAGCATTTTCCTTACTCTTCTTCCCATGAACTCCTTCCTCTCTCTGTCTTTTCCTCACCCGCTGACTCCAGCTCTGTATGTCCTCAGTACTTGCATTGCCGAGGCATTGATGAAAATTAAGAGGTAAATTCTGCTTGAAGTTGGTGCTTGCATGACAGCTGGGTTGCAATGCCCTGCTCCTGTCCACCAGCACATGTTGAGAGCAGGGCTCCATGGAGATCTGAGAAGTCTGACTTTGGTGTATCCTCTCGGTCCATAACCAACATTGACACTGATGATTTTCCTGCTCCAGCTCTCCAGCAGACTCTCCAAGATGATGGCTGGCATGAGGGTAAGGTATTATCCCATAGCCACATCTCCCATAGCCATGACTCCCAAATGCCAGCTCAAGGAATTGACCAGTGTCCATCAGCGCTCCTTCCAGCCCCATGGATAGACCAAAGTATGGTGCTAGGCCCACCGAGCAGTAAGCAAGGTGTGGGTGGTCCTGGTCATGGCAGCTGAAAAGCATGTCCGGATCCTGCTGCAGGGACTTCTCAGAGGTCCCAAGAGAAGAAATGAAGGCTTCAGATTCCAGACTCAAATACGGGTCAGGGCTACACTACCACTGTCGTGGTGATGTGTAGGAGTGTCTGGGCTGGCCATGCACTGTCGATCCAAGGCATGGTAAATGTGCAAGCACAGTGTAATGGAGCTCAGTGCAAACCGAGTCTGTCAGGAAGGAGGTGGTGACTGAGCTACAGACGTGCTTCTGTAGCTCCTCTCCTTAAAGGCTGATGAAGACCTTTCCCTCACTCATTTTTACGGATAGTGTTTCAGTTGCATGTTTCTGAAAGGCTAAGGCACGAAGACAAAGACCCAGTGCTGTGCCCTGGCAGGAGAAGGAGTGTGCTTTTTGTATCAGATCATGGCTGACCATGTCTTCCTACTTCCTTAAACTGCTCTGCAGAACCTGCTCTCTGGCTCCAACTGAACTTCTTCAGGGTAGTGGTGGTGGTGGTGGTGCATCTCCAAAAGCTTGCCACAAATAGATCTGTAGTGCGTTCAGACACAACAGAGCACAAAACCAGACATAAATGGTAGATGATTTGGGCATATCAGGGATAAAAAGCTTGATATTATCAATTTCATCTTCCAGGATTGCCCTGTTGTCTTTGATCCCTGCTCCGTTAGGATCAACAGGACATTTTGCCATTGCTTCCAGTAAGCAGAGCTGGGAGTGAAGTCCAGATACAGCATTGCTATTGAAAACAGGTCTTGTTTAAAATATTGAAAGCATCTTTATTTTTCATCCCTGCTCCTCAGATGGAATTTAATGATCTGAGTAAAAGTGCATTTTTTCTCACAAGAAGAATAAACTTAATTGATCCTTTCATTTTTAAGTCTGTGCCCAGTGGCAATCGGTCACCTCTTTGCAATAATATCTGCAAAGAAAATAATCTTTGCTGGAGCAGATGAAAAGGTGGAGAAAGAGTCACAGAATTAACTGGCAGAGCAATCTGGTTGTTGCCCTAACATATGGGAATAATAAGTGCCAGGCAGATAAAGCCTGAACACTGAGCTTTCATTTTGTTATTCTAAGCACAAAAATAAATATTTTTATGACTACATGTAAAGAGTAAAAGCGAATAGAGTTAATATGTAAAAATATACATTTTGCTTCATTATGTGTAATAATACATATTGATTTCATTACGATATTTTTTTAAAGATCAGTTTGCCTGGGAATAGTGGTTTATTCCTAAAGTGCAGTCTGTCTTTTTCAACTCATCTTTCTAAGGTGGTGTGCTAGTACAGAATGAAAGGGAAATGTTAACCAGGCTGTATTATAAAGAGTTTTACACTGTTTTTGTAAAAGAAAAAAAAGGCATTTGCAAAAATGTGAACTAAAAATATTTCTATTTTTGCAATTGAATGTGTCTGCCTGATTTTCAATCATTGACTGCTATGAAAGAAGAAATACAGAGAGCTCTCCAACTGTAAAACATTTCAAGCATTAATGCACAAGGCTGCTTCGTGCATCTCTGTGCTTCGGTCTCTACAGCCTCCCTGAGAGGAGGGGAAAGGCACTGCTACAAACATGGAGCTTAGACCCAGCAGAAACTCACAGCCAAGACAACCAGAGCATAGAAAGGCTCAATATTTTGCAGCACCATTCAGATACAAGAAGTGAAGTTGCCCTTCCCTGGGGTCAGCATTGCACGGGCTCTGCTGATCCCTCCAAGCTCCTCCACTCACCCAGACACTGGGGCTCCCATCTTCACCCTGTGCATCTCTGACAATACTTGAGGACCACAAAGATTTGGATTGGATTTGGTCAAGAGAGGTGTGTCATACCGCTGTGTCATTGGGAGCCTCATTTTATCTCACCTCTACCCACCTACCACCTGGGTTAATGCAGTGCATAGCTGCCCCAGCCTGGTCTGCAAGGCTGGCAAGTGAGCAGCTGCCAGGCTTTGAATGTCTGAACAAATTTCATACACAATATGGGGGGAAAATGGTCACAGTCCCTTAGGATAAGGACCAGGAATTTTACGGGCACCATGGAGGGTAACTGCTGTTTTCTTTCATTATTCATGAGCTAGCTTAGTCCAAGAGAGAAAGTTATATTTATGGGGCTCTTGGGGGAATTCATACGATAAAAGGACAGAAAACAGTAAAGCCCAACGACAGGCAACCTTCTTGCCATGTTTTAGGGTGCAAAGATTACAGTACCTGCCATGGTTTTGCTGACACTGAAGTTGAACCCACTTCCAGTTTCCGAGCTTCACTTCACACTTCAAAAAATAAAACCCCCTCGACCGACTCCAACTTTCTTTGGCTCCACGCTCGTACAACAGCCCATCTGTCTGTTTGAACTACCATGGGCAAATGGCCCCACCAGTGTCATATCTCGCTATTGATTTTGGTCTGGGTGATGACACAGAGGTTAAAGATCAGCTTATATGTACATTATGCAGACTCCAAGGAATGCTGACATGAGGTGCTTGCAACAGCGAGAAAGTCAAACCGGAGAGCACATTCAAAATGTTAAACAGCAAATCTTGGCTTTGCAAACATTAGTGCTGGCTGCATATGAGAAACTAAAGCTTTTATATCCCGCTAGTCTATTCTATCAAGTATCACTTAGTCTGTGGGCTGATTTACCGTACGGCTGTACAAGTGATTTAGCAGATATGAATTCTTTTTAAGAAATGTGCTTATTTGTTTAAAAGCCTGTTATCTTGTTGTGGATTTGGAATGGAATGGACTTTTTTTTTTTTTAATCTAGCAAGTGGGTGAGTTTGGCAATTTTTTTTAAAAAAACTAATGAGTAGGTGTATGTATTGCAAAATATTTCTGAAAGTGGGAAAAAAATATGGTTACCACACATTTCAGCTTTCCAAACTTTGGATAAATGAAGTGATATGTCAACATTTGTTTTCTTAAGGAAGCAAATAAATCGTGCCTCCTAAATGGGTAAAACAACATGTAGGTTTCCATTTATTACAGTCCTGTAACAAGTCAAAGAAATTCTCCATAAGCAATGGATATTCCTGACAAAATGCATTATATTCCCAAAGAGGGCTGAAGCACTTAGATGGAGAGCCAGAATGGGAAAGCACTGACTCTGAAAGTGGAGGAATTAGGGTTGACCCTAAGAACAGAACCAAGGGCTGAAGTGCTGGGCCCTTGAGGCTGGGAAGAGCTTCAGTGCTGAATTCATTGCAGCTTTACCTTCATATCAGATTTTTTCCAGAGATCTATCTGAATGCCATGAATCTACCAAACCAGGTTGAAAACCATGAATGGGGCAGTCTAGTCCCTGTGGTTTTTTTCTCAGCTAGAATTCCACTTGTATCGCACTGTTCCTTCTTCCAATTTGAGAGTAAACAAAGCATAACCAAGCATCCCAAGAATTTCCAAAAGGTCTGGTTCAAATATGATTTTAAGAACAGGCAAAGATGTGATAGTTTATTTGAAGGAAAGATACTCTCACAATCTCTGAACAGCCGATGGCCTCAAGAGGACTTTGTTTATCAGTTGGATCCCAGAGTGGTGAACTTCGGCCTTCATTTTATTAATGATTGTTGGTGGAATCAGATTTTAATTCAACAGGTGAGGAGAGCTGCTCACAAAATGAATTACGGAAACGTACATTTCTTTGAATTTACTCCTGAAAACACAGCTTGCTGATCATTCTTTACTGAGAGGGTCGTTAGAAGCTGGAACAGGCTGCCCAGGGAGGTGGTGGAGTCACCATTTTTGTATTTAAAAAGCGGGTAGATGAGGTACTTAAGGATATGGTTTAGGGGGTAAACAGGAACGGTTGGACATGATGTTCTCAGAGGTCTTTTCCAACCAAGCGATTCTGTGATTATGTGATTCTGTGATTCCTATTGCTAAGGACAGTTACAGCAAGAGGACCTAGAAGAGGACATTGGCAATGCAGGTCTCCACCAGGATCCACCCACACTTTCTTCTGACTAAAATACAACTTTTTTTAAGTTTTCCTGTGTTTGGAAGTTCTGTTGCTTTTTGCTCCTTCATGTGGTTTCTTTCCACAGCTTCTTCTTGACCTCTCTACTGTGACTAGCTCTCCTCTGAGCCACACAGATACTCCATGTGCTTTGTTTTCACCATGCTCTGGCTCATTTCATGATATTTCGTTTTTCTCAAAGGTCTGCCCTGAAGTCATGACATTGCGCAAGACGTAGGTTTTGTTTAAAAGCAGGCTAAAGACAAACAACAGAAAATTCCATCTTAGAAAGATGAAGAACCTGGATTATTTTCAATTTCATGATCTTCAAACTGACTCGATAATTTCCAAAAGTCTGTTTGAAATAATGGGAGTAAATCAAGGCAGAATTTTGGCTCTTTTTCCTTATTCTGCTCTAGTTTTAGGCCTTCTTTCATATCATCTTATTCCATGTCTCCCCACAAAGATACCTCTTTTGGAAACATTCAGCTCCATGGCCTCATGCCATGCTTTGTTTACTCTGTATTATACTACTCTTGTGCAAACTTACTTTGGTGTAGGGATTTTCTAGGCATTGGCAGAACTCTGCTTCTACACATGGCTTCCATGATAGGGAAGCTTTGTACATAAATAATCACAAACACCTTTGAAAATTGTGAGATGGATAATGCCCTCAAGTGCATTTGATGCAAGGGCCCCAGTTTTTTGCCAGAGAAAATTAAAGTTAGTGGAGATACATCCATTAATAGCAGCTAGGAGTTGGCCTGTTGTTGTAGTTACTAAGTCTTCTCTCAGATGGTCAGAGGATGGGCCAACTAAAGGCAATCTCCCTTTGTCTGGGCTTTTCTGAAGTTGCCTAATAAACCACATCATTTATTGGCTTCTGTGAGTCTTCTTTGAGGAGAGTAGGGGTTACACCCTTGAGTTTTGCTAGTGCATGTGTGCATTTTTGCCCAGGGAAGATGGTGCTCAGCAGACCATGATCTCAACTGGAATCAATCAGTGAAGCCCAGTAAATGCAGGGAAGCTTTTGCACCAGCTGAGACATCGACCCATGGTCATCAGAAAAGGGACGCAGTAATGGACAAAAAGGGCTTCATGGGAGCCAATGGCAAATCTCCTGTTGGCTTTCCCAGAGCCAAGAGGGTGTGTGTTCTCCTTTTAGGGCCACACGTAGCCTGCAGCCTCTAGTAGGTTAATGAAAGCACCATCCTTGAGCTGCCATAAGACGCATTTGTGGTCATGCATGCAGCTCTCGGGACAGGCTTTATCGCTTCTCATTGTTTGCTGTGTGTGTTTTAACACAGAGCCTCAGGACACGGCTTGGCTGCTGTACAGCTTTTTGTATAAAGCCGGCCCTGTAGCCAACCGCAGCTAAGACGCTGTAATTTTCATAGAGACATCATGTACTTTTTATGCTCCTTAACTCAACTGTAGTCAGAAAACCCTCTTTGTATTGGCAGCTCCTGTGAAAATAAGCTTTAGGAGCTACTTGAAAAAACTCTACCTCTGTGACGTTGATCTGCATTGCCTGGTCTTGCCTGTCTTCTAAGTGTAGCCCTGCATAGCTTGTCTTAAAAAAACCACAGCCTTTCAGAACTTGGAATTCACATTACATAGCATACTGTGGAGCTTGTAATTCCAATAAAAGACACACCAACCTGTTAAAAACCAGCTCTGCACTGATTTTCTGAGTGCAATCTGCCTGTGTACCAGTACCTGGTCATCCTTCCCGCTTGCGCAGCTCTCTAGCACATGATGTTACTCACCACCACATGGAAAGGCACTTTAAAGCTGCTTACTGAGACAGGCAATGAGGCTAAACACGCTATTCATCCTGCATTAAATTTCAGTAAATAAATTGACCACTTTCATGAAGCCCCCAAACTTTGTGCTAGGAGGATCTAAGTCACTTCAAAGGCATGATCTCTGCCCAAAGGAGCTTTCAGCCAGACAGAAGCCCTGAAGGTGGGGCATCAGGGTGCCCAGGGAGACAAAGGGCAGCTGAAAGAGCTCCCAGCAGCACGGGGCAGGTCTTTACGCATGCAGTTGCTGGAGCTCACTGAATAGATTTATAGTCCTGCTTGGGTAATTTATTGTTGGCTAATTAGATATAAGATTAATTAACTAGCTTGCTGGCCCTCAATTACAAATTTGGTACCGTAATTTATTGCAATTTCTTCCAAATAATGACGATGCTCAAATAATGCTATTTATTTTATAGTAGGATGCAAATATAATGAACCCGACTCCAGGTTGTACAAAGGCCTCTTCATACTGCTCCCAGGGCGTAATAGGGTCTTAAAGTGAGCACAAACTTAATTTCTGCCCTCCAAGGCGGCTTTATAGTACCAGCATGCAGTGATTCACAGTGAGTCAGCAGTGAGCGACTGTAAAGGCCATGACTTGCACAGCTGCTGAGAAATTGGGATGAAAGGAGCCGGCCCCATTGACTCCCCTTGGCCTGTCATTATACGGGAGAGCCCCGAGGCCAAGCAGTTGGTGTTTGTGTAGCACAACCAACTTGAACAAGGGGGGTTGCTCCAGTCTTCATTATTGACCTGATTTTGCCTGCCAGCTCCTTTTTCCCATTATTGCTCTGTTTTGTGTTGCCCTCTGCAAGCCTGGAGCGGGGCAACCCTCGTGTAAATAAATCAGAGCTGGGTCTGGGGCTCAGAAAAAGGGTTTGTGGGCATGGGGAGGGCTGGATGTTGAAGTGTGCAGGAGGAGGGGCAGCCTGGACCAAGGTGAAGAAAGGCGGTCTGAAACACCTGACCTACAACTCCCATGGGGCATCCTGACAGCAATTTGGGGCAACACATTGCTGATTGCAGCTGCAGCATCAGAGTTGAGGTTTTGCCTTATGGTTATGTTGGTTTTCTTCCCCTGCTCGCTTTCCTCTGCTGAAAACTGGATCCTTAATGGAAGGAGGAATCAGTACAAAATCTCCTGTACTCTGTTGAAATGCAAGTTTGCACAAAAACCCCTGATTCACACAAAAATAGTTCGTCTATTTTAAATATTGTGCAGTGCCTGACATGAAAAGCAGCTCTTTGTATGATTTTAAAAGCTTAAAAATATTTCAAGTTCCACTTTGTTTGCTCAGTTATGTCCTGAAGAAGTAAAAAGCAGCAAGTTCACTTTCCTAGAGAGTGCAGAAAATAAGCTGCTGAGCTGTCTCCCAGCAGCCTCTCCAGCTCCGTGGATTTAACTTTCTCAGCGCAGCAGTGTGCAATGGTAACAATAATCTAACCCAAAATCTCAGTCATTTCAACAGGCCATATAAGTCTTGCTGCCTGCCCTATTGCTTCTCATGGGATTTTAATATTTTTTTCAAAATACATTTTTCCCCTGGCCCTGGGGAGAAGAAGGAAGTGTGCAAACATCATTGCCTACATATCTGGAAGTCTGAATACTTCGGCCCAGGTGTATTGTATGTCTTTGCATCTTTGAAGCCCACCACAGAGCAGCAAAGAACTGATGAGCTGTCTGAATCCTTGCCCGTGATTTTGACCACTGAAGGTATGACAAAAATTATTAATTTGCCTCCTTGGTCTCTGAAATGCATCCCCACTGTGTTACTGATGTGCATGCCTGGATCCAGCCTCTGCATGTCTATACATTCCTAATGAGAGGGACTCAGTGCAGACCCTGGTCACCAGACCCCCCGCAGAGACCTTCCCCTTGGTTGACAATGCTTTGGAAGTGAGTTTGGGTCTGAATTTATGACATGGACAAATGCCTGGGTATCAAATCCAGTGAAAACAGGACTGGATAAGGATATGGTCTAGCCTCGATGTTTCTTGTTTGGATTAATATTTGTGGGACTTGTATCCTGGGCTTATGACTTGGGGTATGGGAAAGGAATCTTGTATTCCAGAAGCAGAGCAAAGCCACATAAACGTCAGAGGGATGAAGATAAGGCCTCAGCAGTGTGCCCAGTGCCAGAACATAGGTTTGTGTAGTTGGAGCAGAGCTTGGAGCGCCCACGGCGAGGTTCACCCTGGGGAAAGAGCCATCCCCTACAGCTCCAGCCATGCAAGCAGGAGCTGTGCCGAGGTGAGGGGCTGTTAACTCCAACAGGGCGACCTTCGGAAGGAATCCTGTTAACAAATCCGTCTCTAAATTTATCTTGACCCTCTGCCATGCGCGCACACACTTTTTAAAGGGAAATTAAATGAATCTTCTCTTTGTCCATCCCCTTATGAAATATAAACAATTCCTGATGGATTTGCAGCTTACACTGGTAACTGACAGCTTGCTAGCTGCTGGCATGATTACTTACAGTCTGGCAAGCACCAGACAACTGTGATGCCTACAATGTGCAACCCCTGAAACGTGGTATTTTTCAGTCTTGCCAAAGACCAGATCATCAGATCTGCTCAGTTTTCATCTAAGCAGCAAAACAACTGGCCAGAGTTGAGAGCCAGCAAACCAGAGACCGATCTCTGCTGAAATTTGGGCCAGAACTGGCATAATAAGGGGTTTGGATCTCTTCTGAAAAGTTGCTCTGAGCAGTGGGTGCTGAGCACTTGGAAAGCTATCCCTGAATTTGTACTGGAGTGACCTGGGTTGTTTCTATATGAACAGTTAAGAGGACCCTGCCTACGTCCCGTTTCAGGGGAGCTGGATGCCTCGATGGGATTCTTTCTGAGTGAGAGTCTAAATCACAAATAGATAGAGGGCTGACTAGGCACAGCAAATAAAATTCCTTATTTGCTCACAGAAAAGCTGCATACAAAAGTAGGACACCACCATTGCATACATCTACTCTCATCCAGAGAGCAAGCTGGAGCTCACATTGGGCCAGATAGCAAATCAGGGACCTGCTCCATTTTAAAGCAGGTCCTGCATCATCCAAGAAAAAGCCTGTGTGGGTGTAAAGGCACCCATTTGTACCAGCCATATGGGGACCATCACTACTTCAAAAAGCACCTTACTCACCTTGTGATTGCCAGACCAAACATGTGCTGAAGACCAGGGTTTGGCTGAGGGCATGCAATAAGCTCTTTAGGTGATGTGCTCTTCTATCAACTGGGCACTATAGCGATGACCAGGCAGTCTTCCAGCTGGCTGTCACTACCATCTCCGGGAACAGTTTCCTTCATTGTTTAGGAAAAGAAAAACCCACAAAAATGAACTCCTGGAAAAAAAAAAGACAACAACCAAACAGCCCACAATGTGGCAGGTCAGATCTTTGGCCCCCACCTGGTCTACAAAAGGTTATAGTGCTCCCAGACAGCTTGGCAGCTAAGTTTATAACAAAGTGAAACTATTAAAGAAAGCCAACAGCAGCTGAAGCAAGAGAAAAGGAGGGAATGGTGTCTAGGGGGAGGGAAGATCATTTTTTCTCTGTCTCCTGAAGGAAGGTGGGAAGGGGAGCTTGTACTTAGCATGTATGTGGCTTGCATTGAAGATGGGAATGAAATGCAAGATCAAGGACAGCTCAATGTGACTGACCCAGAGGTGTTTGTGCCTAAGGTCTGTCTGCTATAGAGGAAAATCTTCTGGAGACTGAGCTGGGCAGAGTCTGGGGTACCAGAGCCTGCACTGGAGATGCTGCTTTGGCAGGTGATCCATGAGCTGCTCTGAAACCTCTGTGAAAGAAAACAGCCCTCAGCACTTTTGTAAGCATCATTTGCAAAGCCCCAGCTGCCCAAGCTTGTGTCATCTTACTCATGAGCAGAAGGATTTCTTTTCTCTGTGTCCTCTCTTTTGGGGTGCTTATTTGCTGGTACATGGTGTCTTCTAGCAACAGGAACACATGTGGGTTGCAGAACTTGTTTAAGCGGCTGTGAGTCATCTGAACCCTTTCCGTGTGCCTGCATCATCTCTATGCACCAAATGTCTTTCAAGCGACACGGTAGAAGCACTCAAGAGGTGCCCTGTCATGCCAGCCCAGTTATCTCTCCTTTCCAACTGCCTGCATTTCACCAGGGCTTTGGAGAAAGCAACAAGAAACACTGCGCTGGACAATTTAGGAACAGTTAATAAGTGGAAGAAGTTTCTGCCTTATGCTTCTGGTTGGCTCTTGGTGTGCATCCCAAGGCCTTGGGTGATTTGGCTCTGCTATGGCAGAGATTCCAGCTCACCACTGTGTTATCGTTATCAAGCAGCAGGGCAGGCTCTGGCCCAAGGCGTCAGCTCGAATTTGGGTATGAGCACAACCCATTTAAGGCTGTCTGGGAGAACACCACTCTTCGGTAGGGACTCAGTGCCATGGTTGCATGCCAAGTCCTGATGATGCAATTCTCTCCTAACCCTCAGTCCTTTTGTAATCATAAGTGATTGCTGTATTGGAAACTTTCAAAACAGTTGCCTAGTTCAGACATTACAAAACTTGAATCTCTATTGAGATCACAGGATCCTAGAAATTGAGGGAAGAATGAAACACTGTGAAATCTCCCTGTATCCCTAAGAAATATAACCTGTTCCAGAGAGGGAGATGTCACAAGCCTGTTTCTTCTATTTTTAAGTGTATCTAAACTTCTCTTAATTTCTACCCTAAATGCCTGGGGAGAAATTACTCTATGCCATTACAGTTCTCTGGTGTTCCAGATAAAATTGTTTTTCTCTTGCTAACCAAGACAAACAGAAGCGAGTTTGTGCTGATGCAGGGGACAGAGAGGTTTGATTTCCTTCAGCGACCATCTGCAAGGATTATGTTGCCCTCCATTCCCATGCTCCAACTCAGGCATGTCCATGAGCTGTGTCATCCTTTCCAGCTTTACAAACAACAGTTGTTTTCTGTTCTTTCCTTTCTGTGTTTTCTGAAATTGGGCATTGCCATTTCTAAGCAACATGGTTTACATAAGCAAGGTGCATGAACCTGGTTAGTGGCCTTATTAATAGTCTTTCTTTATTTTACAGAGTGGGTTAATTAGCAAAGCTTTTAAGTCAGGAGTACGCCATTTTTGATCCCTGCATTTCTGGTAGAGCAGGGATGGGAGTCTTTAATGGATTGCCATGGCAGCCTGAACACCTGACTGATTGCGTTTCATTTCCGGCTCTCATCTGACCTATTCATTTTGGCCTGGATTTAAAAATAAAGGAACAAACAAAACAGCAAACCAAGAAAAAGCCTAAAAGGGCCTTATCTTTTTACGAGATAGGCACCATTTTGAGTGAGGATACTGCAGTGCATTAACTCTTTTTGTCAGCTTCCAGGCTTGACTGAACTTTCCAGTACCTTTGCCTACAATTTTCCAAGGGGTCCCTTACTGTGTCCTCATTGGGGACTCCCACCTGAGAGATGGTATGCCCAAGCATTCGTGGAGCTGCCACATCCTGCCTTAGCAGTCTTGCTACTGGAAGGCAGAGACCATTACTGGTCCTGCTAAGGTTTTGTCCTTGCCCTTCCTCTTCCATCTGTGTCAACCTCACACTTCCAACATGAATCATCTGAGAATAAGAACAGCGCTTGTAATTATAGGTCTCAAATTGTGCCTTTCACGATTGGATCCTGGTTTGTGGATAAAATTATGGTAATTCAAGTAATATGTTACAATAAGTCATGAGTCCTCATCAGTCTTCTAAAGGGGAGATGACAAAGTTGAGTGCATTTTATCAGATATATGTGACGTCCCAGCATCACTTTGTCTAGCAAACCATCAATTTGCAGCTATTGAGAGCACCCTGTAATTCAGAACAGCTCAAGCAGCATGTGTCAGAGAACTTAAACCTTGTCATTAGTCTGTGTTTGCATCTTGTAACCTTAATCTGACTCTCTCCAGTTACAAATGTCCTCGTCAACAGAAGTGCCGCACACAGCCCTGCCTGCCTTCCAGGACTACTGAGCCATGGCCACCTACTAGACTCTTCTCTTATAAAAGCAACTTCACACAGCAGTGCCTGTGCCCTCTCTGTAGCTTTCATGACAGTGTGAGGTTGTATTAAACACTGTGCACGAAACACACTGGCTGGAATGCTGCTGGCAAGTGTTTTGGTAGGGCCTCTGTGAGTTCATCCTAATTTGTGGTTTCTTAAATTCACTATGACTCTAAAAACTGGAGGGCAACTTCGTGCCCCTGTACTACTGCAAAATGCCAACAAGCTCTGGGTATACCAGAGCCCAGAAGCTTTTTTGAGCAATGGCTGTCAAGCTCTGGCCATTGTTCTCAGTGGAGAAATACTGTCCTTTGGTGTATTTAAGTGTAGTGGTCAAAACTGTTTTGGCATCACTTGCTGCTCGGGCTGCCAGGTGCAAGCACAGAAACACCCTAAATACACCCGGGTTGATAGGGAAGGAAAGGAGGAATGAGTGTCTCTGAGCTTAGATTGATGGGGTTTTCAAAGAGCAAATCTGTGACCAAACTTTGCACAGGCAATCCAGTGGTCAATGCACGTTGCTTCCTGAGCCCAGCTTACCCAGGTAGGACTGGAACCAAAGATGCCTCTTCTACCCCTGCTATCAGTGATGGGGAAACCAAGAGCCAGATTAATATAAGGCTGCAGGAGCTGTCAGGAACATGGAGTACTGTTATTTAAACCTTAATTGCAATTACAGTCCTCAGCCCCACCTCAGCTACCTGCTCTTAACCAACACATCTGTGCATGTATTCACCCGTGAGCATGAAGTGTGTCCGTGTCAATGAGGCTCAAAGCCAAAGAGCCCCTGACAAGCCAGCTGATGCAATTAGATGCTGGTGCCTGTGGCCTTCATATGTGGAGCTGTGTAGGAGCCATGCTTCACACCGTTACAGCAAATTCACATCCAGTTTGCATTCTGAACCCTTACAGCCACGTAATCTAAAAGCGCCTTTTTCTCATGATAAATGTGTAAGTACTTGCACGCTGAGGAGGCTGGCTGTGTGGGCAGTTTGGTGAAGCTTTGGACTATGCTTATCAGATTTTTTTTGTGACTTTTTCACAGAGAAGACATAAAAAGTGAAACATGAGCTGAGATGACTGGTTTTATATACTGTGAAGCAGGGACCTTGAACAGTTTAATATTTTACCACCATCAATCATTCCTTTCTCCCCAGCTGAGAACACATTTGGACTCGGCTCACTAAACTTGCTGTTTGTGTCAAAACTAAAAGAAAAACAAAAAGCCAACAAACAGAAAATATTTTGGCCTGTCTCCTGAGACTGTTAGCTAGTAGCTACATTTCATTCTTACATGCTGTGTCCATTGTTAACAGCACAAACTATTCTGTGTAGGACAGTTTGTACAAACGACATGATAAATATTTTTGTATATGGTAGACCCTTAAGTCGTGGAAAAATACCATGTACATAACTGGATTTTAACTGAATCCTAGGCTTTAAATATTCTTGAAGACAAGCAATGTCTGTTGATCAACTTTACTTATTTTACACGTCTCTATGGCCACAAATATTAAGCATCCAAAGTCCAAAAAAAAGCATCCAATACAAAAAAAAGGAGAAAAATCACAGATGCAGATAAGAACTGTGTCTCTGCAAAATCTAGTTATATTCTCTAATGACGTTTGGTGCCTCACCCAAGAGAAATTCCTCTTTTTTTTTCCCAAAAACACACTGGACTTCAAACAGGAAAAACTTGCTTTATACAATGGGACTGGGTGGCAAAAAGAAACTGAATAATTTCCAAGTGTGACCAGTAACAAACAGAATACGCCATGTGGCATACATCAGCCACATGGGGGTTTGTTGTACTGTGAAGTTTTTATTGCTGTGGGTTTTGGTTGTTTGCATGACACAGAAAATGACAGAAAGAGAGAAGCCCCATAGGCTCTGACCAGCGAGAGCCATGTGAACTTCATAGCTGCGCTCATAGCTGCAGACCAAGAGCAAAAATGAACGTGTGGGAAGAAGAGTGTTTCTCACCACAAAAAAACCCCAACAACAACAACAAGCAAAATTTGGAAAGGTTTCAGGCATCTCACAATGGAAAGAGCGTATTCTATGTAACTTCCTTACTTTCCCAGCGAGTTATTATTGCTTACTTCAGTAGTCATTTATACGCCTAGAAAGGCCATTCCTGCCCTCAGAGATTGTTGCCAAAATAGATGTGAAGAGATAAATGGGGTGGAAAAGCCTCATTTTACGGAGTTTTGAGACAGCAGGAGAGATTGAAACCTAGATCAGAGAACTTACTTGTGTGACTAAATGTCCTTCTAGAAATAGGCTTTAAAGACTTGGCTGCTCCTGCACCAGAAATCTGTGGTAAGGCTGAGCTCTCCCTGAGAGTCTCCATCGAGAAGAAGAAAGTGGAAGTCTCCCAGTGTTCCCTATATCTACAGAGCAAATCTTGCACCAGCTCCAAGCCATCATCTTCTTGAAACCTTTGACATCTGCTCTCTAAGCAATCTTGGGAGAGTGTATGCTTGTAATTGTTCCTAATTAGGAGACTACTGAGGAGGGTGAAGCCAAGAGGGAAATTCTGCTCCCTCTTGCTCATATCTCCCACCTCCTGTTGTCCACAGCCTGGTTCCTGCTCATGTACTCTCAGATCATCTGAAGCGGCATTAATTAATTATGTCTTTATGTCTTAGATCAATAAGAGTACAGACTAAGCTTTTCCTTTCTTATTCTGCCTAGCTCCTGAGAGAGCATCTGTCTTGACCTTTTCAGAGAACATCTTTTTTTAATTAACTTTTTTATTGAGCTGTTCAGAAAAAATCAGAATTACAGAGCTTCAAAGATACAATTAGCATAATGTAACAGTAACATCATTAATGAGGACTGGCATGCATTCACCCAACAGGGCATGATTACACAGAGCACAATAGCTGCTGCTTTCTGCAATACCAGAAAGTCCCGACCCAGGCAACCATCGCCTTTGTATTGCGCAAGCTGAGCATTGCCTTCACATGCCGGTCTCTGATCCACACAGGGATGCTGTGACTCTTGCAAATGTCTGAACAGCCTGCAAACAACATGACACACCATCAGAGGAAGGTGACAGAGGACAAACTTCTGACTGTGACACAGAAGTAAATGCCTTTAAAATGGAACTGCTCCCTCTGTCTGTCTCAAAAGATGATGAAGAACGGAACCAAAAAGAGCATCTACGAACCACAGAATGATTGCAGATTTCATGTGGGTTGCATCAGGCATAGCTGGAGTAACATGTATTCGTAAAGAAAACTAAAGAGCTAGAGATTGCCAGTCAAAGGGAATTGTAAAAAATGCCATGTGCTCACTTGCAGACCTGCCTTAATGAAGTGGATGAACTTAGCAATGGGGTCCACCAAGTTTTGGGTGAACAAGCTCTGACATTGTTGGCTGGGAATCCTCTCAGTATTTGTTTTCCAGCATTGCTTAGGTTTTTCTTGAGATAGCAAATGTTCTAAAACCAGAGAAGCATCATATGTGTAATACCTGGATCCATTTTCTCCAGTTTTTCCCAGGATTTCCTCATGAGAGGTCCTCCTTCTGCTACAGACATTTCCACGTGTAGTAACAGAGAGTTTTTATGGACAGCAGTACAGCACAAGCACATAAGCCTCTATTCAGAGCACGCGTTTAACTTGGAGTACTTGCACTTAACCAAGATTTAACCATGTGGATTGAAGATGGTTAGAGTCTCCTAGCCCTAGCAGTGCTGTATAACTAAATATAGACCCATATTTCAAAGTAGATTAGATTTATGCAAACCCTGCACAGATTTTAGTACAGACCTTATAGTCAGCAAACTTTTCCAAATTGACCTCTGCAATTTCCCCTGCTTAACTTTATCTCGTTCTTTCAGTGTTTTCTTGAGGAACCAAGAATATCAGTTCTCATGTGTGATCTCCAGAAGCTTACCTGTGTGCTTTAATTGGAATTTGTTTAACAAAAGATACATATTTGTTTCTTGACTTCTCCTTACGTACAATATTCTGCCTGTGCCTCTCTCACAGAGGTCCTGGTTGTTTCCCTCCAACCACCTTTCACCCAACAGTGGTGCATGGTGACAACAGCCTGACTGGTGCTGACAACGGAATGTTATATTTGTCCATCAGCTGCATCAGGTAGAGGTGATCTACAAGGGACTTTGATATAGCAGGCAGTTTAGGTGCTCAGAGTCAAAACTTAGACCTTCAAAAGTCTGTTAGCTCCCATTTAACTGTTGGTATACCTAATGTTTTTCATTTATGACTCTAGGTCTGCCTCAGCACCAGAGTATCTACAGGCTGTGTGAGATGTTGGGCTGCAAAGGTGTTGTGGCAAAGCGTTCATTCCAGCTGGAGAAAATCCACCCTCTCAGATCATCTCGTGAGATCTGCCTTCTCATACATTGGGAAAGGCAAACTGTGCTCAGGGTCCTTCTCAAGCCTGGGTTAATATTTTGGGAGACTGGCTTTTGCCACAAAATTTTGGTTGTCACCAATCTGTGTTTAAAATGAGACAGTTGGATTATTTGGAGCTGACATAAATTCCTGGGGATTGAGACTCAGGATTGCCATCCTCAGCCCTAGCAGGACCACAAACTGCTCCTGGGAGAAAATAGTTATGACAAGGACTGTTGTGGAAAATAGCATAAAAGTTTGCTTTTCCTTGTGGCAAAGGTCAGAGTGCTGTCCAACCTGCTGGAATTGCTGAGCTGCAAACTTTTTGTGCCTTTGAGACGTTTTGGCTGCATGGCTTTCACTGGCTCCTCTTTTGAGGTTCTCTCCATGTTGCATCCACAATAACCAGCTTAGAGATTTTGCAAGGGCGCATTGTGAAAGCTGCTCTGAAGCAGGATACGTGCTAGCCGTGCTGAAGTGAAAAAGCACAGGGGTTGGAAGCTGCAAACAGAGCTGTGTATACAAAATTCATTTTCTGGCTACTCCCTTGAACCGAGAACAGCTAATCTTAACAAAACAAAAGCAGACAGGCAAGAGACACGGTCCAGAAAGGCACAGTCAACCTGACTTATCAAACAACCATGTTTACCTTTTGACACTGTTTTATTCTATTAACAATTACTGATCTAAGGCAGTTCTACTGGAGTATTGGAAATCTTTACAGCTCCAGGGGAAAAAGTGTATTCTCTTAACAGTTTTGTTAGCTCAACAATTTATTCTTTATTTATATTGGCTTTGATGTAAGAGAAGAAAGTGAAAAAGAATGTAGAAAGTGGGCAGTTTCATAATGCAAGTATATTTATCAAGTGAAAGAAGCTTAGGAGAGAAGGAAAAACTGTAATGTGAAACACTACAAAAACACAATTAGAAACATAAGTAAGAAATTACGCACAGTGTTACCTGATTTCAACCTTTTGCTTGCCTTGTATGAAGGTAAAGCTTTTTAATGGCATTTCCAAAAAAATAAATACCTGCTTTTATGATCTAAAACTCAACCAGGAAACTGCAACAGCAATTGGCATCACTCTGCTAGAAGGAAGTCTTAGTGTGCAGAAGACGTGATGTCTCAACACTTTTTAAACTGCTGAAAGGTGCCTGACCTCAGCAAAGTCTCCTGAAGGGTGTTGGGATTGAATTTATCTGAGGAAGGAGAAGGGGAAAGGAAAATATGGAAATATTTTGAGGATAATTCTGTGATCCAATCATCACTATGGGGATTCAGTACCATCATTAGTGCTCTACAGAAAGGCTTGTGAGCTTAGAGAATAGCTGATATCTCCCTCCCAGTCTCATCTTAGAGCCATGATGGTCTAAGTATATATCACATTTACATCAGTCTTAAATGTATTTCTCCTCAGAGGGCTAATCAGCCTGACTGACCCCACTTCAAGGAGAATGGTGATGTATAACCAAAGACTTCTCTACACAAGGAAGTGGCACAACATGACAACCTCTCTGTGAGAAATCCCCTTCTGTTCTAAATAAAGTTCCTTTTTTTCTCAGTTGGGCTCCAGCTAAGCTGTTAAAAGCTCTGTTGCACAGGAAAAAGCATTTGTAGATACCTGTTTGACACCACCGATTCCATGGTGGTGCTGCTGCGGAGAGGTGAAGTCCAGGTGCCAGTCTGAGGGGAGGAGGCAGCCCACGACAGAGGAAGACACACAACCTGTGTCTTCTGGTCCTCTGAGACAACTCTCTGGACCCTCCTGACCTCTCCCCCATTGCTCCGCACAGATGTGGATGCTGCAGATCCAGCATCGAGGGACCTGGATCTTCCTAGCTCACAAAGCTTGCTCGATCTCCTCACTAATAGGAAGTAAGTGTCATCCCAAGCATTTGGCTTGGCTTTTCCCCTCCTGTTTCAGAAAAATTCTCCCTGCCCAGATGCACACTGAGTTGCAGATGTTCATGCACAAGATTTCCATGCTTGGAAAATAAACCGTGGGATGCACCTAGGATGATAAAAGGTTTTATCACTTGTTAAGCTCCTCAGTTGTGCATATGGGAAGTGGAGTATATGAGAAGTCCAGAGTGGTTTCCTGTCCAGCGTCCAGCTACTTTCAGAAGAATAGATGTAGTTATGAGAAAAAGACAAAAAGGTCTTGCTTGAGTCATTTATCGGATTTACCTGATTTGAGGTAATTCCTGGGATTCCGTCAAATGACCCTTCCCTTTCTCCTGGTCCCTTGTCAGGGATTATAAACTGTTTTCTCTATCCAAGGACTTGACACATCCCATCTGGAACAGTGGTGGTGGGTTGTGCACAGCCCTGTCTTCAGACACTACTACTTGCTGGCTGAGCACAGAGATTATACATACCTGTAACATGGATGAAGTAAGGACCACGTTTTCCATACGTAACCTTAGATGAGCCATCTGGAGACGTTCATCAGGCAGGAATTAGTATGCACAAATTGGGCAAATGTGCATTCAGCCACCTGATTTGCATATCCCAAGGTATGTTTTCTGTTTGCACAGGGGAAAACACATGTTTCCACAGATTCAGGGGCTGGTTTGAAAACATCCTTGTTGGTATCTA
The DNA here is from genome assembly GCF_000695765.1 of Mesitornis unicolor. NCBI lineage: Eukaryota > Metazoa > Chordata > Aves > Mesitornithiformes > Mesitornithidae > Mesitornis > Mesitornis unicolor. The sequence continues at coordinate 201,177 of NW_010183558.1, forward strand.
GCAGAAAATCTTTTCATTTAAAGAGCTGCTGAGAAAGATTGCACCAGAACATCTCCCAGCTGACCCAGCCTAAAGGAGAGAAGAATCCAAGTTACTCGTTTCCCCCTCTTCTTTTTTAGTTTTCCTTTTGATGAGAGTGTCTTCTCAGGCAGCAGGATATCACATGTCCTGCGTGGTAGACAAAAGAATCCTGTTTCTCCTCTAAGTTTCTTATCCAGTTGTTTTCAATGGGGGAGTTTGTTTTTCCTGTATGATTAGAATAATTACCCTGACAAGGCAAAGGACTGGGACAGATGTTCTCCCTAACTGATAATAAAAGCAGTGTCCTTCAGCTTTTTGCTGGCTGTGAAATCCACTACTGTCCCATGATGTCCCACGATGGGATGCAGGCAGTAAATGCTTTAGAAAGTGGAGTGCTGTTGCTGATCTTCCTTCTTATTTCAGGAGCGGACAGGACAAGGTCTACAGGGTTAAATTAAATGGTACGCCTACTCTCTCCAAAAAGGAGAACAACTTCTTTAAAAGCTCTTAATTGTTGCAGGTTACCTGCCATTTACAAGGCAGAATTATTATAGTTTTGATATTTCACCATGAAATGGTGCTGCCAGCTGTCAACAGCTCAGGGAACAGTTAATTATATTTTTGAACAGCTGTTCACGAGAGCGTAAAAAGCTGCTGTTCTCCTCCTAAAAAAAAAGAAGTAAATCTTGGCATCAGTTCTTTGAGGAGAACAGTTAACAAGTGTCCAAAATACTTGCAACTGCAAAGCCAATTCTTCTTCTTCCTTTTGTGAGGTAAAAAATGCATTTCCTCTGGTGTAAAGGGAATCAGCTTACTGGTGTTTGAAATTCAAGGGAATTGGTATTCTCCACTCCTCGAAATTCCACTTCAAATCCAGGGCCAGTTCCTGTCTGGCCTTAACAGGGAAAAGGCGGAGGAGCTGCAGATTGCATCCACTTGCATGGATGGACCTCCACTGACCTCCCATGCATCAGGTCCTTGGGTTGTCTACATCCTGCTAAACCCAGATTGTTCCTTCCTCATGGACAGTAAATGCCTCAGCTTCGTGCTGTAACACATCTGTAGCTACAGCAGCAACCTGAGATTTGCATTTCTGGCAGTGCTTGAAGGGTCTAGCCCAGTTCTGCTCCATCCTGCAAGACACGAACAGCACCAGAGACTTTGCAGTGTAGGTGGACAAGCCAGGCAGAGGGTGTGGAGAACTTACTTGACTTGTTTACCTTAAGGTTTTGCATTTCAAAAATGAACCTATGTTGTCAGGAATGGCTCTTTTTCAACAAATTCAAGCTCATAAAAAATAATTGAAATACTTTAGTTGGACATTTTCTAAACCAAAACTTTGGCTTCCTAATTTTTAAATGAGAAAATTATTTTGACTTTATATAAATGTAGGGTAATGAGGTTATTTCTGGTTTTCAACAGTGATTGAAACCAAAACAAATTGGAAATGATATCATATTTGTATTGGCCCAAACAGATCTCCTTTTTGGTTTTGAAAAGTCCTTTTTTCTTTTGGAAACTCATATTCTCTGACTTTTTTGTATTTGAGATGGAGGGGGAACGTTTACTTCAGATGTTTTGGGGTTAAGGTGTTATTTTAAGCCACTTAGAGCACATGGAGATAAGGAAATATCAATGTCCCCTTGATGCTACTCCCACTTCAGTTGCCCTGAAAAAGATGTGCACTCAATTAAGCTGCTTTTCTTATGCTCTTTCAGTGGCCAGTGGAGAAAAGTGGGTCCAGAGGAGGGCCACAGAAATTATCAGAGTGCTCGAGCACTTCTATGAAGAAACTCTGAGACAGTTGGGGCTGTTCAACCTGGAGAAGAGAAGGCTGCAGGGACACCTTATTGTGGCCTTTCAGTACTTAAAGAGGGCTTTTAAGAAAGTTGGAGAGAAACATTTTGCCTCGACCTGTAGTGACAGAACAAGGGGTAATGGTTTTAAACTAAAAGAAGACAGATTTAGATTGGATATAAGGAAGACATTCTTTATTATGAGGGTGGCGAGACACTGGCACAGGTTGCCCAGGGAAGATGTGGATGCTCCATCCCTTGAAGTGTTCAAGGTCAGGTTGGATGGGGCTTTGAGCAACCTGATGGGAGAACCAACTGCTGTCTTCAACCAGATTCATTGCTCCCAAGCACCAAAACAGGGGACAAAAAATCCCAGTTGACTCCTCAAGGTCACTGATAGGAGGAGAAGAGTGCAAAGTCCACCTCCTTTAGCTGAGGCAATGCCAGACTTACAGCCCCATCAGGGTGACAACTAAGTTGACTTGTCCCAGCTTTCACGTCAATGGGCTACAACCTACTGGGGATTTCTGTAGTGTGGGCGATGCAGTGGATGCTTCCTACCTCTGACACTTAACCCACTGCAAGCCCTACAGAGTCCTGTCCCAGAGAATCCTATCTACTCTGGCTCAGTTGCTCAAGGCACTTCCTTACATCATCTACAATGTTCTCCTAGCTCTCTTCTAGCTATGGCTCCTGACTCCTCACACCATCACTGAATTGCTTGTCACTTTTATGACTTTAGAGGACTTATTTCTATCATGAGTATCTATTCCAGGAATGTGCAAGGTCTCCCCTAAGTGGCACACACCTCTATCTATGCCCAAATATTGTGAAAATTAGGTGTAGATCAGTCAACTGTTGCAAAAACACTTTACCGCATTGCGGTTAATGGATCTATTTGCTCCAGTGATTCTGAGCAGCTGAAATACTTTCCTTTAGCGGTTACCCCAAAACTTCTTCTAGCAAGCTTGTGTGCAAAAAAGTAACTGATTAATGTTGGCTTGGTCCAAAAGCTGCTTTTTGAGAATTCCTAATGCAGCCAAGACATTTTTTATTTTTATAGTGATATGGTTTGTCATAGCTGTGCATTGAAACAGGGAGACTAACAAAAGGTTGTGAAATTCAGAAAGGTATAAGTAGTGCCACTTTAGTTTTGAGATGGGCATTAGAAAGCTTTTATACAGTTTTATAGATCTTTAAAACTGTAAAACATGAATCGAAAACAACAACAGCAGCTGGATAGCCAAAAGGAGGTCTCTTATGGGAGGACTGGACAGGGAGATGGTCAAAAAATTAATAAGCAGTTTTGCAAAATAAAATCTGGCCCACAGGATTCCAACTGAATACTTTGAAACTAAAAAGTCTTAAAAATAACTTCTAGTTTTCACAGTTTTAAACAGTTCAGTACAGTATAAGTAATTTCAGGATTTTTTACTTTCTTCCTCCTTCCTATTGGCAGTCTGTAATTTTTCCAAACTGAGAAACTTCAGAAAATATGGATAACTTGCAAAACTATGAAGAAACATTGTTTGTTGCCATGCATCATTTTTTGCCAGAAATACGACATCTGAAAACTCCCAATTAAAATGTATCTTTGACAAAAAATGAAGGAAATTGAATTCCAAGCAATTTGCCTGGTTTAAGTGAGGAGACACCAGCTGAGTCATTTAGAACAAAACCTGCCAAGATTTACAAACAGGCTCCTGTCCCAGCAAGAGCACCCAAACTGCTCCAGCACTCAATTTCCAGCAGTCTACCTAAATATGAATAATTGGGTTTTTTTCCCATGAGAAAATGCCACTTTCACTTTTACTGAAACATCATCTTTCTGCAGTGAAAGGCTGGTGGCCCTGTTAGCTTGTGTGTTTGTTTGGCTAAGCATGTTACTGGGTGCTCCTGTCTTTGCTATTGAGGAAGACCTTGATTTAAAAAGCTGGGGTGTATGCACAGCACGATCTGACACCTCTCTACTCTTTATAGAAAACTCCAACACCAGAGGCCACATTTATTCTGAAAACACTATCCGCAGTACACCATCTATTGCCAGGATCTGCCTGCTCAGCAAAATATGCATGACCACAGTCATTCATTGCAGGACTTTGGAGAAGATTCATTAAGATCCTGCACCCAGACTCTGAAGGCTTTCTCCGATATAAGAAAATCTGCTTAAATGCTTAAGAAAATGCTTAATGTAAAACTGGAGTGGATTGGAAAATCTTCTTGTGTCAAAGTCTTCCCAGGCTTCAAAACATGAAATCTGTTCATGTGCAAGATCTGGCCATGTTGCTGCTTTCCATGCACCCATCAGTATCCATCATGCTCTTACTTAACTGGGCAATTAGTGCCATGGCCCACCATTGCAGCTGCTCAGAGCATTTCGGACTGTGTGTCCCTTTTCAAGCTGGAAACATGGTGGCTTTCAGCAGCAGAGCACTGAAATGGATATGGCAAGATCCACATCTTGCTGTTCTTCCCTGGAAATATGACTGTTGCATGCTGAGGGCTTCAGGGCACTGTTGGGGCCAACCAAACATGAAGAGAGACTTTCCAGTAGCCTGATGGCTCCTACAAGATCTACTAGAACAAAGCCCATGCCGAGGTTTATTAAACAGTTGGTGACAGCAAATGGCTGTGAGGGAGGATGGCAGGAGCACTGGAAAATGCAGCCCAGAGACATGAGTAAGACGCTTGGCAAGTTGCAGGGTGCTGCTCTGTACCTCGAGAGAGGAGGCAGACACTACCGATAGCAGTTTCTCAAGCACACACCCCCCACCAATATTCTTGCAAGTAACAAGATGCACAAACACATTGGCTAAAATCTGTTCTCTTGACAGCCTGTTTGAAAAGCTAAAAAAAAAAAAGATCAAGCCCCTTGGCATATCTGTTGCAGATAACTCTGGAGCAGAGCTCAGTTACCCAAGTAATGAGCCATGCCCAATTCTCCACTCCACTTCAACATTTTCAGAATAAAAAGCAGCAGGGATGGTGAGAAATTGAGCAAGCAACATGAAAACGGAAAATAAGGCAGATAATTACAATTTAACTTCATCAGTGCAGTTGTATGGAATTGAAAAGTCATTTCAGCAGCCCCAGGACATGTTAACAGCCCTAGAGAGTCCAGACATAAAAGCAAGATACTTTCCAAACTTCAAATGGATCCAAAGTTTCCTAGCAGGAGGGAATTGTTTTAGCATGTAGCTTTCTAATTAGATGTTGGAAAAACTTAGTGGTGGAGTAGATTCTGCCCTAATTTACACTGAAGCATCTGCACTTTAAAGTACAAAAATTACTCTGGGTGGTTATGGCCTTACCAAAGGACAGAATTTAGCCCAGCATCTGCAGAGTTCATGCACCTGCACCATCAGAAACTCTCTTGCTCTTTATGGGAAATGGAGGCTAAAACTGCTCAGAACTGGAGTCAATTAACGTTAATTTAGTTCAGTCTTTCAATAAATGGATGTAAATGAGGCATCCCCAGTGGAGACAGATTTACAGCAGGCAAAGCAGCTATAAAAGTAAGAACAACAGGAAAACGAAGCTGGTCTCCGATAAGAAGGTGTGAGCTAATTATGAGCTTCCAGCTAGGACATTAAAGTAACACATTTAACCCCAACAGACAGTAAATGTCTCATCTGGCAATTTATGGTGATTGACAGGTGAGACTTGCTGTGGGAAGAAGAAAAGAGAGGTGACGTAGTGGCTCTTTGCCCTGCTCTGTGGTTCACCATGAGTTACACAGGACAAGGCTCTGACACAGCTCCTCTATGCAAACAGATGTTATTTAATCCTGTTTCTTATCAAAATTTCCCTAGTGGCTCCTTCTCTCCCATCACAAGATTTCTCCACCACTTATGAGCCAGTTGCCTGATCCTCTTAATCTCCCTCCTTTTCCAAGTTCAGGTTTTGCTGATCCTGCTTAGGCTTGCTGTATACGCAATTCAGATGGGATGGGAAAGAGGAAATTAAAAAGAAATCATATAGCTACTGCAAATCACATGGGCTGCGGTGTTCGCTCCTCTGTTTCTCCAGGAAATCTCAGGTTTGCAGCTTGCACTGGCTTTCAGTAGGAAGGTGAATGTCATTAGTGGCGTTTAGTCCAAGGGAGCATATTTCACTCTTGAGGAGCACCAATGCAAGTAGTGGAACATAAGAGCAAAAGTCCATGTGGCCCAGTAGCCACATGGGACATTTATAAGGAGAGAGAAGTGGGAGGGAGGTGCATCTCCTTTTCTGTCCTCTCCCAGCTTCCAATACTGTTTTCCATGGCATGACATTTTCTTTCTTCTTAGAAATCCATTATCTGTTTCACAGTAGTCTCTTGCTCAGACTTGGGCGCACTAGTTGTTCCCTCAAACTTCAATCACTCCTTTGTCCGTACCATTACAAGAGAATGACCTCTAGGCTTATGTGTGCTTGGCAAATAGTCAGTGATGGGCAGCTCTGTGTCTCTGTAAATGATTGAACTTCTTTGTGATAGAGAGTATGGAGCAAGTGAGACAGGCCCATTGCTATTCGTATGGTGAGAGACCCAAGGTCAAGGAGAGGTTGACTTTCCAGAAGGGAGAACACCAACATTTCCACAGCCACTGAGGAGATGGATTTCCTACAGAGGTTTCAGGCTTCCTAGAAACTACATGAGTGCACACAGCATCGATCTGGATCGATCTCTGTTCTTACCTCAAGGTCCAAGCATGGTGGGAACAGATTTTGTTGAGCTTTGAATCAAACACCAAGCAGAGGCAATGCCTGAGAGTTTGAAAGAAGCTGTGAGTAAGGATGGTGCCTGAGGCTACTGTGACACTGAGTGAGCTTCAGAAGGGACTTGTAGATAATCCACTAAACCAACTGGCATTGCTGCCTCCTCCAGCTGGCTGTACCCACAGTATGATGAGCTGGTTTCCCAGCTACAATGGGAGGTGAGGAAGGAAAAGGCCCTTCCAGAGGAAAACGGGACAGTGGCTGAAGGAGAGGGACAAGGTACCTTGGAGTCCATAGTAGACATGTTCCTGCTGCAGATGCTGAGCCTCAACCATGTGTACTTGACAATTCCACCCCAAACATCTTGAGGTGCTCCAAGGATAAGGGCCAGGAATCGGCTTAGGTGGGGCACAGGGTCCCCACAGCACAAGAAAACCGTCACATTTGGTTTGCATTGGTTGGGATGTGAGCTGGGCAGTAGCACAACACCTATGTGTCTATCAAAAGCTGTGAATAAGACTCAGAAGACATCAAGATGGAGAGTGCACAACGGGTGTGGGAATGTCTGATTCTTCAAACTGATAGTCTGAAGATATTTTGATGAATTTCAACAAGGCTTATAAACAACAAGGTTTATAAATTTGTAAATTTCAACAAGGTTTATAAATTTGTAAAGGGCAAGTGTCAGGAGGAAGGAGGCAGGCTCTTCTCTCTGAAGTCAAATGACAGGACAAGGGGCAATGGGAGCAAGCTGGAGCATAGGAGGTTCAACCCGAACATAAGGAAAAACTTCTTTACTGTAAGGGTGACAGAGCACTGAACAGGCTGCCCAGAGAAGTTGTGGAGTCTCCTTCTCTGGAGACATTCAGAACCTGCCTGGACGCGTTCCTGTGTGACCTGGTCTGGGTGATCCTGCTCTGGCAGGGGGGTTGGACTGGATGATCTTTCGAGGCCCCTTCCAACTCCTAATAGTCTGTGATTCTGTGAAGGCCAAGTGCAGGATCCTGCACCTGGGTTGGGGCAATCCCAAACATGGATACAGGCTGGGCAATGAGTAAAATGAAAGCAGCCCAACAGAGAAGGGCTTGAGAGTATTGGTGGATGAAAAACTGAATATGAACTGGCAATGTGCACTCACAGCCCAGAAAGCCAACCATATCCTACGCTGCATCAAAAGAAGGGCAGGGGAGGTGATTTCCCCCCTCTACTCTGCTTACATGAGAATCCATCTGGAGTACTGTGTCCAGTTCTGGGGCCCTGAACACAAGGACATGGACCTGTTGAAGCGTGTCCAGAGGAGGGTCATGGACTTGGTCAGGGGCCTGGAACAACTGCCCTGCAAGGATCAGCTGAGATAGTTGGGGCTGTTCAGTCTGGAGAAGAGATGACTCTGGGCAGACCTTATAGCAGCCTTCCAGTACTTAAAGGGGGACTACAGGAAAGATGGGGAGGGACTCTTTATCAGGGATTCTAGTGATAGGACATGGGATAATGGTTTTAAACTGAAAGAGCGTAGATTTAGATTAGATTTTAGGAAGAAATTCTTCGTTATGAGAGTGCTGAGACACAGGTTGCCCAGGGGGAAGTTGTGGATGACCTCTCCCTGGAGGTGTTCAAGGACAGGTTAGACGGGGCTTTGGCAACCTGATCTGGTGGGAGGTGTTCCTGCCCATGGCAGGGGTTGGACTGGATGAGCTTTAAGGTCCCTTCCAACCCAAACCATTCTATAACTCTATAGTAATAGTCCTTAGTCTGGAGAAGAGGAGCAGCATGAGTAGAGCTCTTTTGGTTCAGGTTTGGGTGTCTATTGTTGCAATAGGAAGACAAACAAATGACCCTGATCCAGGAGCCCCTGTGGACAGGCAAGTGCTCCTGACAGAGTTAGCATTGCCTCCATCAGCAGCTGGCAAACTGCAGGCACACAGATACCAAAGAGCTTCCCAAAATTGTCACCAGCTCCTCCTGACTGCAGGCACGTGGGGTCTGCAGACCAATGCCATACACTCTCAGGAAACCCCAGAGCAGCATTTAACGCTGCATCCTACCACTTCTTGTCACCTCTCAGCCATGTGTGGGACAGGACTAATTTTGCAAACAGCGGGGTGTATCGTGACAGCCTGTGGGCCTGGCTCATGCCCAACAGACACGGCAAATCATTTGGCTCCATGGCTGTGTTACACATCGCTCAAGGAGCCTTCTGAGCCCGTAAAAGTAGCCACCGTTCCTGGTGCACATTGATGCAGGTCCCTCCTGTGCTGCCACTGGAGGTCTCAGCAGAGACTGAGGAGTTTATTAAAAAAGGTGAGTAATTAGGAGGCGCAGTTCACATCTCCACCGCACCATATGTGTACAGACGGTGACCTTTCTGGAGGTTTCGGCAGCACGCCCTTCTGCAAGCCTGCCACAAACAACAGGTAACCAGAGCCCTGCACCGGGGAGCACTCGCTGATTGCATTGAGAACTGCTAAACAGCTCCCTGACAATGAGCATTTAAAGAGCAGTTTCCTCTCCGTCTTTCACTTTTCTGGCCTAATTTATTAGTGTGAGGTCATTTTGATTATTAACCCCAGCCCTTTGCTTTCTGTGGGCAAGTGTTTCCGCCCTCACGCTGCACGTTTACACGCCACCTCTCTGAACATTTTATTACTCGATTTCCCTGTTTGATTTCCCAGGGTATTTCAGTTCCTGTTCTGAGATACAGCATGTTCGGAGAGTTAGTTAAAGGCTCTCAGATCTCCAAATCTTCAGGGATAGATTCTTTTCCTCCTTCTCAGTAGCTGACAGATGGTTATTCTTCAACAAATAAAATCTAAATTGTACGAGGCTGCCCGGCTGCAGAAGCAAGTTCTTAATAAGCGCCTTGCTGTGATGAAAGGAAATAGAGGAAAAAGCAACAGCTCCGAAGTGGGGGTATTTAGAATTAAAAATAGACTCCATGTGTCCATTTGCTAGAATTGCACGGCAAAATTTCACATCTGAACAGGACTTAAACGGCACAGAGGCATGGTATTGGCCCACTGTGAAGAGGTGAGTTATATCCATAGCAAACTCTCATGAGTGGCAGCTGTTTTCTGAACCAGTGGTAATGATGTGCCAAATCTGCCTCATGCAGGACCCCACATGGGGATGTACAGCAAGGGAAGAATGAGTCTGCACCCCCACAGGCTTAGCCAGGGTTAGACCTGCCAGGGTTGTGGAAAAGGGGACGCGACAGGTCTGCCCGAAGCATCACGGCTCAGATGAGTTTATCAGATAGAAGCTGGCTCATAGCAGGCATGAAGGGCTCCCCATTTACCTGACCTGCAAACTCATACCATCCTCTAGTCCCTCAGCGTTAACACCCTGACCACTCTGAAACGGCTTTATAAAACCTCAAAACCCTGCTGTGGCTTCATCTTGAAAATCCCATCCTGGAAACCTCTTGGTTCACTTCTGTACATCGTGTGGCTGCTCTGGCCCTCCTTGGGCCAACTTCTGCTTCGGTTAATATGGGCATGGGCCAATTCCCACACCAAGGCCTGGGCTGATTCCACCAACATCAGCAGGGTTAATGTTGTTGTGCACAGACAACTCAACCCAGCCCTATTAACTTTTAATCATAAAAAACCATGGGGTTTAGTATACTGCAGGTATGGATATTGCTTTTGCCATCATACAGCTGTTCCTGAAGCACTGACCCAACCAAGGTTTCCTGTCTAAAATATAGAAAATATACATCTAAAATATCTGCAGATTTTGCTCCTCTCAGTCCTAAGGTGAAATAATAACTGTGGTTGTGGGAAATACAAACACCCACCTTGCTGTGGAGGGGCTATCTCTCAGGCTGGCTGGGAAAAAGTGACCACTGCCAAAATGTTCACCCAGGGTAGAGAGCCCTTGGTGCTCTGGCATCTGATTGCTACTGAAAGGTGTCTTTATTAGCTCTTTGTTAGCTGCAGACTGTGAATGGACCAACCTCAGACAGCAACTCTCTGGTAGCCCATGGGTTTTAATCATCATAACAACTGATTAAGAAAATAACTGCTTAAAGCCAGCCTGCTATTAATCTTTGATCATATCTTCATAATTAAAAAACAATAATTGAGAGCACTTAAAGAAACCAATTACTCTTTGGATATGGAGAAGTGGAAAAAATAATCTGCCAACCTCTGGATTTTTCCCCCACTGTATCTTCTCAGATACTTGCACTTGAAGGCCCCTGGCTATTGTTTGAATCTCACGCGGCTTTTGGCTGCAGCAGCATCCTTAGCAAGCAGTTCCACAAGTCAGCTATGCGCTATATAATAACAGGCAGTTTCTATATGTTGACTGTGTATTGTCTTCTATTCAAATACATTTTGGTTTGGCCTAGTTAGTCTGAGAAAACACTAGTTAAAGCATCCTTTTTTTAATCATATATTGATTGTGAAAGCCTGTAAGGCTTCTCTTGAAAACACTGCAGCCTGTGCAATAGCATTCAACACCTCCAGTAATTTTAGTAACTTTTTTCTCCCACTCACGCTGTCTTTTCTGCAGATGAGGGCTGACTCATGAGTGACCTCCCCCAGGCAAGGCTGTGCTCCCTCCTGCCCATGGCACTTGCATGACAGCCATCCACCATTCTGTCCACGGACTCTTCCTTGGTGTCCTCTGGTTTGTTTCCAGCCCAGTGAAAGGCTAAGGAGCACATCTCCACGCTCCTGCACCCCAGGGATCGTTGCCTTGTCTTTTCCAGCAGTGCCTTTCATCTGCCACTGTTTTGCCCAATTACCTGGGCTGCGTGACATCTCCAGGAGGTACTCCAGCCTCGGCAAACCTGAAAATAATATCAGCCCTGAGCAAAGGGGCCCAAAGCTGCTCCCATTGGAAAGTTCTGAAGGAGCAGTTAATACAAGCTCTCACTCTGCTCTATCTGAAAGTTGAAAACTGCAGCAAGAAAATCTCACTCTTTGAGGCACGTGTGCTGCTCCTCTCCCCACCAGTCTCTGAGCACCTCTTAAATCACCTTTAATGTGATGTATCTTCACAACTCCCCTGCAAGATAAGGGCGATACCATCATCCTTGTTTTACAGACGGAGAGCCAGGGCACAGGCAGAGCACTGTTGCCTAATCATTTTTCTTTTATTAGTGAGCTTACCTCCGGCAGTGCCTGGTTACGTCTTAGTCAGCATTCAGCCCTTTGAACAGTTGCTCTTAAATGAAGGCTCATGAAAGCCATTGAGTTGCCACAGAAGCAGCAGATCAAGAAGTGTGGCTGGTTGCATCACCACGGTTCTTGTTGTACTAATGTAGATGCAACTACAAAGACCCTGAACATGCAAGAGCTGTACACTGAAAAACCGGTCCGTTTAAAACCAGATGTTGTTTGACTTTATTCATGAGCAATTGTAATTAATATTGGTGAGAACAGGTTGTACACCTCAGGGAGGTGATTTTATTTCGTGCTGTATTCTGGCTTCTCTAATTAGTACTAAAAAGCACTTCTTTTGGCTGTGCACCCCCTGTTCCCCAGACAGGGAAATCCTTGCTACAGTTTCATCTATTCTGAAAATGTGTGCATTATCAGAATGCATAGAAAATCTACTTGCCATGTTCTGGTGTGTAACTTTGACATCTCATGGAAAATCGTCTCTTCTGTTTTCATTTCCATTGTGTGGCTTTACACTCGTGTGAAGCCAGCGCTCCAACCCAGCCCTCCTGACTCTTGAGCCCGGTTAATTCTGGTGCAGCTCACGCCAAACCTTTATCCAAGCAACTATGCCTGTGCTATGCTCACATACTACATCCATCCAAAAAATGCAGCTGGATCCTGAGCTGCTCTATTCCAGCCATGCACATAACACACTGGGCCACCTTTCTGCCTGAAGAAGAACCACCTTAATCCAACTTTAACGAAAATAAAACCAGTATTTCCATCCCTCTTGTGCAGCCACCAGCTGGCTGCTACTTTCCAGACGAAGATGCCGGGCATCACTCCCTGCCTTCCAGCAATAGGGTGCCCGAGGTGGGCTTCTGAGGTGGACTGAAGGTCCATGTTACATTTGCACCCTCTGTGCTAACATCTGAAGAGCTATTGAGCACCATGAGGTGGTAGATGGGCCGTAGCCACACGATAGGCCACCAAATCTTTTCCTGTCACTCATTTTTCTTTCTTTCCTTTCTCTTCCTCCTTATCTGCTGGTGTATGGCACCTGCTGGGGAATGCTGGCCTGAAGCCAGCAGGAAGAAGGAGCAGCTGAAAGTTGCTTGGCTGACTTCTCTATGGAGACCTCTCAGCAAGTTTTGCATGGACAATGAACAAAGTGCCGTTTCTTACTTTAAAAGGGCAAAGAAGAGGGGGGTGGGATAGCAGAGCTCTGCAGTGCAGCTTTCCCCACAATCCCACCTTTATGGAAGGGTAACACAGATCAATCTTGAGTTCTCCTAATACGGGACAGAAAGCCAAAATTCAGTCATCAAACAGCACGGCAGGTGCTAAGAGCCACCCAGACCGACAGTGTCTCCTGTAGTATAAACAAGTAAACTGTTTGATTTCAAGCTCTGACTATTTTGCTCAGATACCCCTTGTTTACGAAGTGCTGAATGGCACTCAGCATTTACAGATGTAAAACCCCTGACTGGGAAGGTCATTAGAATTGGCGGGAAGATTGGGTAAAATCTGAGAAAAGCCACAGGGGAGCCCAGCTAATTAATTATGGTTTTGTAATGCACCTAAGAGAACAATGTCCAGAGCTCTGAGCTGTTTGAAGGGGCTGTTTAAAAGCAAATTAAAGCAGAATATCTACTGTAAATGCACAATCGAGCTGTATACTAAACACACAGGCAAACTTGTTTACCCTTCTTCCGAGCCCTCTAGAGCATAGTAGGTTTGAACATTTGAACACAAATGTCACTGGGTTAGGAGAGGCTGTAAGAAACAAAACAGGCAGAGGAGGAGAGAAAACATCCACTGAAAAAAAAAAGTAGTGAAATACTGCAGCAAAGAATGAAAAATAAATAGAGGCAAAAAAAAGAAAACCAAAATATTTGAGATAGAACTGAGTCCACTCACCACCCTCGACAGAATTTGTAGCTCTGTGTCTAGAAACATTATTTGTGTGGAATAATTGTTGTGTTTTTGAAGAGGGAGTGCTGGCACCCACTGCCGGGCAGGCTGAGGCTCCCATTCGGAGGTGGCCCAACAAAGCCAGGGCAAGCGCTGGTGGTCTGTGCCCCACAGGCAGCTTCTGCCACACCAGATCTGCCTCTGCCACCTGGGGACCATCTGCCTGGAGTCCAGCGGGGGCTTAGCAACCACCAGCCTCGGATTTGGGGAAAATGGCTGGTCTTTGGTGAGCAACAAACCATCAGAGAGTTTTCAGCTAACACTACACCCAGTCCTAATTCAAAGTATTGCTGAACCATCCCAGTGAAGGGAGCATCTGCCTCCCATCTGCTCCACACTGTCTGCAAGGGCATATTTTTTCCACAGGCAGAAGATTTTGCCTTGAGTCAAAAAAACTGCCTTTTGGAGTGGACCACAACCCCTGGGCTCCTGAATCCCTACAGCTGAGAGCTTGATTCCTGGAGTGAATGTGGCTTTTTCATCTGAAAGTGTAACCAGATACCTTTGGCAACTCCAGTTATTTCAGGAGGGGTGAAAATATAGTTCTTTCTGCTGATAACCTCGTAATTTGGCACAACCTGCTAAAAACTCTCCAAAAAGTCATGACGCGTGATGCAAAACAGGTGAAGCTGGCTCTGTGGAAAGGATGTGTGCATATAGATTGGTAGCACCTGCCCTTTCTAAGCTGCTTGGTGGACGGGGAGCAATGGCCCTGGGGGACTTCAGGAGCTGTCAGAGGCGATGTGAGTGCATTCAAAAAAAACTTAGATGACGCCGAGTGTGGAGAGAAACCATTATGTAACTTGGAAGATGATATTATACAATAACTTAAACACACACATGCAAGAAAAAGATGTATCCCAGCCAACTGCTTCAGCGTGAAAGATGAGATTCGCAAGATTAGTAAGGCCTCCTATCTGCCAAATCTTGCTGAGCATTACGCCATGTGATGGAGTTGGGCTAACCCTGTGCGTTATTATGACTCAGCTTAGTGGGAGAGGTAGGGCAGGGCAAGGCAAACTTTACTATCAGCATCTGCTTAGAAATTGAGCTATATTTACAACACCAGGGCTGATAAAATGTCTGTTGTGTTTGACTAACACCGAACATTGCAATACATGGGTTAGCAGAAAGGGACTGGATTGGCAGCTAAATTGTTTAATTAAGATCAAATTACCAGAGGGCTCGATCTGGTTCTCAAGATGTAACAGGGAGATTATTAGCAAGAAATGAGTTTTAATGTAAAAATAGCAGCTGCCACCAGGTACAACAACACGTAGCAGCTGGCATGAGAAACACAGTGTTTGCCACGCTGAGCTTTGCCAGCCGTGGCCCGTCACCAACCTGGCATTGCTCCTGCACTCACCCAAGGGACAGCAGGGGCAGGGTAAAGGCCTGGGGAGTGGGTGAGATGCTGTCCCCTGCTCCCACCCATCTCCCATCTCCAGGCTTCCTAGCAGGGACTTGTGTGCAGCAACAGTGACAGATACTGGCTGCAAGCACAGAAATGAGCAGAGCCCAATGCCTTGCAACTTTACATTACTTTTTTTTTTTTTCCTGAAAGTGTGAGCCTGTATTGCTAAAATCCCTTCCCCTTTTGGACACAGGGAAAGGTTAAGTGGCCTTTCACTGAGAGAGCAGAACTGCTGGCATCTTTCTCCCACTTGACAGCCTTCAGTTTTATTTACTTTTGCAATGTATTTCTTTCTGTTGAATGTGAATAAATTAGGCCAATGGATGGAGGAGTTATGAGGGAGAGTCAGACAGAAACAGAGACATGACTATAGGGTTTGTTTGAGCTTCATTTTCACAAGGAACCAGACTAAGATCCACCCACTAATGAAATATCTCCTGCTCCTACTTATCTGGTGAGACACTGGAAAGCCTCTTAGCTTCCTGGTGCAGTAAGCTTCACTTAATGCAAAATCTGCCTGTGACCCGGCATCACCTCTGTGTTTCCTTCACTGAGATCACTGCACACAAAGCATTTCAAAAGCAGGATCTACACTTATGGACCCAGACCTGCAGACCCAAATTCTGCCTTGTTTTACTCACAAGTGAGTGGCTCTGCAGCTCTGACCAAAGCCAACAGGAGCTGCCGTATATTAGGCACGTATATTAGAGTTATGGCAGCCTTTCTTAATGAACTGTTGGTTCTTTTGAGACTTGAGTTTCTTCGTTGTAGCTCTGTGCTCAGGAGAGAGGGAAGAAAGAGAAGTGTGTTGGTCTAACACTGCAACAACTAATTTATGTACTTACACTGTGACTTAAGAAAGTTCTGCTTTAAGCGAGTTTATTAAGTGGAGTCAGGATGTCTGACAGCTAGCAGAGCCTCTGCAAATAAGACAAGGCTGTTGGTAGTAAAAAGTAGGAATCCAGTTAAAAAATAGCTCCTCCGGTTACAAGACTGCTTGAAATATTGTACTCTGGAAATGTTTGTGTTTTAAGCTGTTTTAGTGTACAGTATAAGTCATTGATTTTTTTTTCTTAGTTTTGTTACTAAATGTACAAGGGGAAATGTTTTTCTCCGCTTGCTGGACAGCAGCCATGAATTAGTAATGACCGACCATGTTTCAAAAGTCCGTGTGTGTTTTAATCTGCATTGAAAGCCGTGTTTATCTTCATTCTGGAAGCTAAAGGAAGTTTTAACGTCTGTGCTGCTAGCAAAGTACAAACTGCGTCCGGGCAAGCCTGGTGCAGGGTTGAGCAGCTGCCTTGCATGGATGCTCTGCATCTTGGGGTGGGGGTATCAGCACAGCCTGACAGAAGCTTT
Organism: Mesitornis unicolor; assembly: GCF_000695765.1. Classification (NCBI taxonomy): domain Eukaryota; kingdom Metazoa; phylum Chordata; class Aves; order Mesitornithiformes; family Mesitornithidae; genus Mesitornis; species Mesitornis unicolor. The sequence goes on from NW_010183558.1 coordinate 217,550, forward strand.
TTTCTGAGTCAGACTTCGTGACCTCGGCGTGCCATCAAAATTAACTTCATCCTGTTTAGGTGGTTTTACTATCTCAGCATAATCCAACTGTATCCCTTGGTTTTGGGTGTTTTTAAGATGGAGATGCAGCATTTCCGCACTGATGGGCCGCCAGCAAGCAGCAAGGAAGCCTCGGCCACTGGAGGATATCACTGACACTTTGAGCAACAAGCTTGTGCTATACGGTGCTTCCTGACCAGCATCCTAGAGCTATGTGATATCTGACAATAAAGGTGCTTATCTCAGAGTGGTTGCCCAGATTTATGAATTTATTGTAGTTGAGTCTGGAGCAGTTGTGTTGGTTTCTTTATGGAGGCAATTTCCTTCTTCCAGGGGAAACTAAGATAGTGAAGGAGATGCTTAAGTGTTAATTTGAGATTTGGGACACCTTGTTGTAATTCCTTCCATGGACTTCCTTGGACAAATCGCAAAGTCTCCTACTACTGTCATTTCCAAAACGAATATGGAAATTTCATCAAATTTTCCTTCTGGGGCAGTGAGCAAGCCACTGATGAAAAAAGTCCAGGTAGTGGGGCTACATAAGTACTTCTGAGAGAAATCCAGATGGATGTGCATGAAGAGATTAAGTTCCTGATCATCACCTTCTTTACGGGAATGTAGACTGGGAGGATTCCTGATAACACAAAAGGAATATAAGAGAGAAGTGGGCTCCCGTGATTTGCAGTGGTAAGACTCTGGAATGAAGTCTCCTGATTCTCGGTAGCCTACTTGAAGCAGCAGACTATTTTTCCTAATTCCCCTCTGTTCAATTACACCAGCAGCTTTTCCTGGTTACCAGACAAGCAAAAACAGTCAACTCAGCCCGTCCACTGTTATTCCTTCTGCTCTAACTCTGCCATAAGTACTCTGGGGTCACTAGAGAGGGTGGTGATAGCAGTGACATGTTCACGGCTGCTCTATAAGTTTCATTTGTACAAAAATAACTATTGGAAATGAATAATTCTTTAAGAACAGAAGAAGTTAAAATTAAAAAAATCTTACGGCCTTTAAAAGTGCAATGGAACGATCACTTTTTTGGCTACATCAGCTTCACAGTACTTCTCTATTTGGGTGGAACTGGATGATCTCTCAAAGCCACACCCAAGTAATTCCAGTATTTCTGCTAATGTGTGTACACTTTGCTTCTGTAACCTGAACTAGCATGTTCCCAGCTAGTTCAGGTATTTCTGCATGGCACTTCATGGAATAAATACATCCTACTTGCCCCTAGGCCAGTGTCCTGTGTTATGACAGTCATTTACACCTACTGAAAGCATTTCTTTTTCCTTCCACCTCATTTTGCTCAGGTCCTGTTGGAGCTGACACTCTGAATGATAAATGGATAGAGCAAAGGATAAAGGCACTGTGGAAGAAAAGATGTTAAAAAGAGGCCTTAAACATCCCATGTAAATATATATTGAAAGAAAGAGATACAAGCATATAGAGTGAAGAGGGATTAGGATGTTTGAGGGAGTTCTTGAAGTTGATTAAACATGGAGGTGGTCCAGAAAGACCTTGAACGGTAAAATGAGGAGAAGCAAGGGAATTTGAGATGTCTAAAGGTGCAGCCCTGTAGAGATATTAGCAAAAGAAGCATTTTAAGGGAAAACAGAGTTTCACAGTACCTTCTTCAACTGCAAGTGCAGTACTGTAGAGATCATGCTCTTGTCCTGTATTTGTATGGAAACTAATGAGCACCAGAGTTATGGGCAGGACTGTATAAAGTCATACATCTCTATCATGTTTAAGAAAATACAGGACATGTTAAGCTATCAAACACAAGTCCTGTTCTCTAAAGCAGCTCAACTGCCTTCATCTGCCACCTCTTGGATGAACCTATCTAGGCTTTCTCTAGAAGAGGAAGAGTGAGTCCAGTACTTGCTTGGGCTAGGGACAGCTACATCACACAAACTTTCAGTGGCAGGTAAGACGAAGCTAGTGTGGTCCTCTTTACTCCATGCACACAAATTTTGGAAGACTACAGCTCTCAGATAACCAGAGAGAGAGAGTCTTGATAACAGTAGAGGTTTTTAAGGTTCATGTGGCCCTCAGCAACTCTGTGCTTGAAGGAACTGAAGCCAGAAAAAATTCCTGTCCTTCCTGAGAATGGGGTAAATTGAAACAGTAGCACGCAATGGACATACTGACTGAGGTTGACCCTTCAGGTAGGATTAGTGGATTTCAATATTTGGAGATTGTTGTTTCACAAATGTGGGCACATAGGCATTGACTTCAGTGAAGCCAGGCTAACACATAGTGGTCTGGATGTCTGTATTTCTCCTTTCACATCGTTTGGACACATAAGTGTCTAGCTGGCCCGGGTGAACAGAGCATGGTGTAAAGTGGTTTCCAGCCCATGCCATGCCATCGGGTCATTCTGAGCAAGCAAACATGGCCCTTGGGGGTCTTTGTGGACAGCCTGGCAGCAGCTGTGAGCTCTGGGAGCTTCATGTGGAGATGTGCTGTGGTCTGATTCAGGACAGAAATGAGGGCAATGGCCTTCAGCTGGTAATAAGCGGACGGCGGTTTGCACCATAAAAACCACCACAAATATTTTATTACAGCCTGGTAAAAAGGAAAAGTTTTTGCTTGTGCAGAAGCTGGGATTTTATTGAACTGAAAAGTGAAATACACCTCAGATCATGACAGTGCTTCACAGTTCTCACAAGTTGTCATTACATTTCACGTAGCTCTGTAAGCTGCATGATCTTTATATTTTTTTATGTCCTTCATCTTTCTATTTCTATGTGTTTACCATTTTGCAGGCTAAAGCTGAGGCAAACATATGCATTGAACAATATATTCTTCTCTTATAGAGTTTTTGACTTCCTATTTGGATTGATTAGTACCTGGGGCACCGAGTAAAAAAATAGATGTGCTTGTCTATGCTGCCAAAAGGCCCAGTTCATCTGTGATTGTCACACAGGGGGGGAAATCTCAAAACAACCAACAATCAAACAATAGACTTGTAACACAGCTGGATTTGACTCAGACTTTCAGTGTTCAGTGTTAGTCTCTCAAAAAGTTAACGTTGATTCAGAGTATCTACTGCAGCGCCAAAAGCTAAACCACATGGTGGGGGAGGGCAAAGGGAAAGGTGAAAGTGTTTTGCAAATGGAAGACTGTGTGCATTATTCAGGCTTTAACATTGCTTGCATTCATGGAGCAATGCCCTTCAGTTTGAGAAAGCATCACAAGTACAGCTCCTGTTTGGCAGAATGAATGAAAGGCATCTTACAGAATCTGTATGTGAGACCATTAGCCTGATGCCCGAGACCCTGCAAAAGCTCCGCTGATAAACCACACCTCTCGAAGGAGACTGGTATCCTTACATCATTGACTCAGGCAGAGCCCTCAAACTTGGGCAAATAAGGCCTTGTCTACTGGCTGCTCTCCTGGCCGGTACTTTCCACTGTTGCTACCCAAGGGACACAAATGCAGGAAAATATCTTGAAAAAAAAATTATTCTGTCTCATCATTCAAAAGGTAATTTCATGAGTTTGGGTGTGGGTTTTGGAAATAGTGTGCTGGCAGGAACAAAATCCCAGTCATTACATTGCAGTTCTCATCAGTACCTCTTTGACTATTTCTACAATGGAGGGCTGTACTGTGGACCCTCATTTTCTAGAGGGTATATACTAAGACATGGAAGAGAAAGGCAACTCAGTCAAGGCTGTGGAGCAGGCCAAGAGGAGAGTCAAGGTTAAAACCAGCTCTCTAGACTCATAGCCTTACCCATGGAGAACACCGCATCTTGAGAGGATGTTTCATGCATCTACAGATGGTACAAAAGTAGTCAACAGCATGTTAAAGATTCCTTTGACCGCCTGTAACCTTGGTAAACCCAATTCCAATTTTGTTTGGAAGAAAAAGCACGGCAGGTCTTCAACATCATGAAACCTTGAATAGTCACAGCTTGTGAGTACCCAGTCAGTTGCCATAAAACTGACTGATACGCGTTTGCTGGTGGAAAAGTAGCCATTTTCAGTTAAGTTGTTTTAGCTCCTGGCTTCAACTGTTCTAAACATTTAAATACAGAAACTGTTCATGTCCATAATGGTCTTTTATTGCTCTGAGGGCTTGTTTGTATATCTTAAAGTCTCTTCCTGAAGCATTTTGGATTGGTAGCCCTTCGAAACACAGACCTGCCAAGTCCATCTCCAGATAAACCTCATCTCTTTTAGAGCAGTTGTATGGGTGTGTTTGGAAGCAGTCCAAAGCAAATCCCAGCTGAATTGCATAAGTCTGGCATAAAACAAAAATATATGGGGTGGGAAGAGTTTGTGGTGTTTGAGTAAAGGAGAGGAGAGGGAAGATTGAATGAGAGAAAGTATATTAAGCATAAATATGATGTGATCATCAGTCAAGCAGGAGGCTAAACCGAATGCTGTGCATCCAAAAAAGAAAACTGTTTCCTTAATAGTAACATAAGCCTGAAAGTTCAATCTTCCCCACTTTTACAGGATAATTGGTTACTGCATGTTGGAAAAGACATCAGGAGATCTCTAGTCCAACCTTCTGATCAGAGCAGGACCAGATGTGAGGTCCTTCGTCCTACTCTCCCCTTCTGACATCTTTATGACTAACGTCTTTAAGTGGCATTTTCTTGACAACCCTCTTCCCCATGGCTGCAACAGTGAAAAGGAGAAGAATGAAAAGGAAGTCATTAGTGATCAAAAAGACTTAGAGCCTCTATTTCTTCTTCTCAAAGACAAGATGAAGTAAAACATGAATATCTTTTTGACTGACACAGTTCAAAAAACCAGTGTTAGTCATATCCAGTTGGGATATTATCAGTATAACCTCAATGAGGTGCTCCCATGGGATGCCTGTTGGAGAATGTTTGTCTGAGAGGTCTATTAGTTCTTCTACACTTGTGACAGCCTTACCCTCACATGCTTCTCCTACCACACCTTGAGTTAGCCAGACAAGGTGAGAACAGGAGACCATATGACACTGGACACTTTCTTTCCTTACCCATCCTGATGGAAGAGATAAAGGTTTGGAATCAAAATACCAGGGAAGTTTGCATCTCCCTGCTGCCTGACTGCTTCCCATGTTCCTGCAGCTTAAATACACATCAACACAATCTAAGAAACACAAGATAGAGAGGAAAGCATGTAAGTTCCAGCTGGGCTAAGGGACACTAACAGATGTACAGTACAAATTATTTCGTAGCACCCTTGCTGTGACTGCTAATTCTGTCCAAGTTTTCTAGGCCGGTATGAAGGGATAATTATTCACATAACCATGAGGATTCTGGGCTGAATACACCAGGACTGTAGTGCCTCTGTGTCCCAAACGCATGCCTGCTTGATGATCTAAGCAGCGGCTGGGTTAGTCAAACTACAACTTTGAAAATATTCACACACCGCCTCGCATTCCCAAAGGTTTTTTTAGAAGTGCTTGGATGGTATTTTTAAGTCCTTAAAAAGAAGTGTTATTCAGAAGCCACTTTGTGCTTTCTGAAAATTTGGCTAGTAGGGCAAGAAAATCTCATAGGTTGCATGCCCAGCCATTAGAGATATCAAACCTCTGATCACGTAGGAAAGCTTCTAAGGACCATGAAGTGTTTGAGTAGTATCTGACAATAACCCACAAGCACAGAAGAGCAGGTTCTTCAGCAAGGATGGGGAGATGAGGGTCTCACGCAAAAATGAACATTTCGAAAAAATGTAGGTTATAAAAATGACTGGTTCTGGAAAGACTGTCTCACATCAGAAAAGGTCAGAATTTTAGAGTTATTTTTTAGCTTTTGTTGCTGTCATGAAAAATACCTAATTCCCACTAGTTTCAGTGTAAATTATATTCCGAAGAAGAACCTATTTGCACCTTTCAGTTTCCTAAACACTTTAAACATCCTAGCACTTCAAAATTAGGCTGGAAAGGCTATGAACTGAATTTAATTTATAGAGCTGTTATTCTACTGCCATACTGAATATCCCAGTCACATTGTGTGGAAGATTGAAGCTTAGAAGAAAAAAAAAAAAGAAAGGACAAAAAAAGCCACCCCAGAGGTAATGAAATGTCAACAGTGCTTGGAAAGCACTATAACTTAATTTTGCAAAATTAGTTAGCCATTAGGGAAAACTTCTTGGTGAGGGTGCCTGCTAGGAAACAAGTAGAGTTTTCAACCCCGGAAAACACAAACTGTTCTTCAACAGATTATCAAAAAGTCAACAGGAGATAATGATATTGATGCAATTTAATGTCAGTCAATTAGTTATTTTTCCTGCCCTAAATAGAATGATTATTTTCATGTTAGGCTTGTTGTTAGCTAATAACTGTGGTGACAGATGTCTAGAAATAAAGCAGTGCTCAGGTGGTTTCCAGGCGGTTTCCAGGCAGAGCGATTTGGAGAGCTGTAAGCAGAGCATTTCTTCTGGAGGTACTAAATGTAATAATTAATTCACATTAGTCTGCACAGTACTGTTCCAGTGGTTCTGAGGGTTTTCCTTAGTGGTGGTGTTGCAAACAATTAGTATTTCTCTGATGCTTGCTTGAGAACAATAACAGGAAGTACCTCATTTCCTTCAGAGGAGTAACTCTACCTATAACACAGGATGATTCCCATCTCACTTTTATTACAGTCTCTGCAAGCACCACGCCATCCAGGTTGGCCACTTGAACATGGGCATAGCTTCTTTGCACAGCATCAAACATGGTAGCACTTCACCACCCAGCTTTTAACACTTCATACCCATATTTGGGTGCCCTCATCCCCACTGCCATCATTGGATGCACCAAATGGAGACCAAACCCATCCTCACAAAAGGACCCCAAAGCAAATTAATTTAACTTCTCTATGCCTCACCTCAGCATCTAATGAAATGGAGGTGGCAGCACTCCTTTACATATATTGGACAATTTCTACTGTGTGCGATATCACTTAACATAGTAGGAGCCTTTTTTCCTATGTTTGTCGTAGAAGTGGAAGGAACTCAACACCACTCAGCTTTCAGCAG
>NW_010183558.1:224584-243520 GCF_000695765.1 Mesitornis unicolor
CTCTTCCTCCTCAGGGCTCATATATGCATTTTTCTTGAAATCAGATTGAGAAATTAGCATCTTATGAGTCAAAACTTCCAAGCCACAGCACTCAAACTCAGACAGATCATCACTGCTTAATCCTCTTCATAGTGATTCTCCAGTTATCCATAGGAGGACTAAGTTACCCTTTAATAAAGGTTGTTAAGTCATTACCCCAAGTCTGACCACATTCTTCTGTAAAAGGAAATGGAAGGAGCATGAGAATTTGAGTGTGAAAAGATGAACAAATCTGTATTTCTAGGCTTCCACTTCAGGTTCTTCTTTTGATGTTGACTTCCCTTCTCAATGCTGAAATAACTGGTTTGCCTTTAGCCTCTGGTACAGTTTTGCTAAAATTAGAGGTGATTTTTTGGGGGGTTTTTGATGTGGCTTGTTTCCTATGACCTAAACTGAGTCCTTAAAATCCATTTTCTTTAGACATTTGACTCAAATTCAAAGACCTTTCTGTTTAAAAGGAAGAAATTAGAAGGAAGAGGGTAAAGTTTTACATAGTGATCTTCACATAATTATCCTCCTTCCTTACTCTCCATCCCCATACAAAATGGCATTTAGTTCTTGTTCTCTTGCCAAGACTATTCCTCATTCCTGTCACACATTCCTTAATTTCACATAAATACCAGGAAAAATACTGCAGACTTCGCATGGGCAAACCTCCCATTGAAATAAATGGAAATGTTACCTGAGTAAGGTTCTGAGAGTTTGGGCTTTCACTAGTAACTCAACAGAAAGGAAAAAAGTCACTGAGAAACCAAAATACTCTGTGTTCTTACTTATAAAAGAGGGAGCAGGAGGTGGAGGAAGGTTGAGGTAGGATTTTGGGGGTTTATATTTAGAAAAAAACTAAGTTTGGCATTGCTACCAGTGTGAGCACATGGAGTTTCAATTTGTGGTTTCTCTTTATGCAGTACATTTTGAAATTGGAATTTAAAACAAAATATACATCTCTGTGTCTGACTGTGTATATAACAATTTGTCATTTCTTGGCGGGAATTTGAAACTATTTTTAGTGTTCAGAAATAGTCTTCTCTCCCTTTCCTTCACCTCCCTCCCTCCATCCCGCTTCCAAATTACACTTTAATCAACCTTACAAGATTGTTAGAACTTTCCAAATTCGTGAAGTAAGGAAAATAGTGACAGGAAATTAATAATTATTGAGGAATGGGGCTATATTTTCATTTCCTGGCCTCTTTGGAGTAAAATGTTGAGTTGGAGACATTTGTCAAAAAGTTGAACAGAACAGTTACCTGCAGATTCGTTTTAATGAACTCCATTCAAGAATAATGCTCTTCAAAAAATTAAAATATCTTTAGGAGAATCAGGAAATCTTCCTAAAGCCAGAGTATTTGTGCTTTACACCAGTGCTGGAATAAGAATAAAATCCCCCTTTCCCATGGGAGAGGTCTGGCAGTGGAGCTAGTGTGTCACGCTTCAAAACCACAGGTTCTGTTAGCAGGGACATCAACGTGGAGTCCTTTGACCATCCATAAGCTGCATGAAAAGCTGAACTCCAGGCATGGGAGAGCCATTAAATGTCTGGCCTGGATCACCTAACCATGGCATTATGGGCTCTTCAAGCTGATCACCACCATTTCCTAACCCACCTTCACATCTTAGCAGTTGTCTCTCAGCTCGGTCCAGGATGAATGTGATTTCAACCTACCTGGCCACTGTCTTGTCTCTCCTTTCCATTCCCCTCCATGCTATAATCACCAAAGCACCTGAGCTACATCATCTTTCTGCTCCCACTGTGGAGTCAGGGCTCTTTTCAGAGCTTGATCTCCTTACATCTTGCTGAGTCCAGGCGTCTGAGACCATACAAAAGGCAGTAACTCAGGGCAATGATCTTCCTTCCCCATTACCTTGCCACCCTATGAGGGGTCAAAAATGGTTGTGTAGGGGAAGCATTTAAAGACCAAATAAAAAATCCTTGTGTCACCCTGCAAGTTCCTTGAGCTCTAGAACTTTGTGGCCTGTGGATTTCCTAAGCCGCTGGCTGCTGTCCTTGGAGTTAGTATTTGGTTGCTTTTTCCTGTATGATCTAGTCTAGTCACTTTTTGAAGCTTTGTAGACTTTTAGCCTCCACAACATCCTCTGGCAAAAAAGATCCACAGCTTAACTCAGTTTTGTATGAGAAAATGCCTCCTCTTGGTTTCAGGCCTTCAACCTACTGGTTTCATGGTTGACTTCCTTAAATCTTGTATTAGAAAAGACAGTGAGCTGTAGTTTCCTAATTACCATCTCCACATCTCTCTCAGTTTTATAAATCAGAGCTGTTTATTACATCCTTGTATGGGTACCATACCTTGGAAGCTTCTTTACACCTTTTCTAGCTCTACATTAAGCAGGACAAGGTTTTTAAGTAGCTGTAACCAATATTTTGAATTAGGCTTACTTCTATAGCTAGGAACACTAAACTGGCTTTTAGATCACAACTCTTTTTGCTGAGGTTTTTTGGGGGGACTTTTTTAGATCTGCAGAGGATTTCTGTGCTCCATAGTGTCTTAACGGTTTTTTTTATGGTTCTAGCTGTTCTAATAAGAGATGTCCCTCTACAGGTCTTGTTTATCTACATCCACTTGCAACTACGGTAGAAGTTTTACCACACATTTTTTAAGATGGAGAATCACGAACAGTATACACTTTTCAAAATGTATTTGCTCCATAGATTTATAAAGTAGCATAAGGACGCTTTCTTTTTTGTTCTCTATTCCTCTCCAAATAGCTCTTAAATTCAAACAAAGTGGGTTTTTTTTAGAGTGCTACTGAACATCGAGTTTCTTTTTATAGAACCACCTGCCAGTCTTCCAAGGTCTCTTTCCTAAAGGGTAACGGTAAGAGCACATCTGAAGAGCATATCATTACGTATGTTAATTGAGGGGGATTTTTCATTAGGTGCATTACCTCTGATTTATCAGTGCTGAATTCCATCTGACACTTTTTCATCAGTATTGTGGAGCTGATTCATTGCCTCTGCAAATCTTTGTAGGGAGCTTTCATTTCTACCCTGAGTGGTCCTGTCAAGGCTGGTGAGCAAGCTTTGTACCTTCACTAGACATTGAGGTCACTTATATATGTGTTGCACAGCACAAGCATAAGCAGAGATTACGTTGAAAGCCCACGGGTGAACATTCAAGAACTGACCATTGCTTCCTATTTATTGTTTCCTGTCTTTGGCCAGGTATGTATATTGATGTCTTACCTATCTCATAGTGGGTTCTCTAACAAGGTTTGGTGAGGGAATTTGCTGATTGCGTTTAAGAAATCCAGTTAGACTTTGTCAATCAATTCTCCCTTGTTTACATGCTCACTGTCTCCTTAAATGACCACTACTAGATTTATCTTCCTGTCACAAAAGCTGGTTGGATTATTCCCTCATAAATGAATAAATGTTATTTATTCATGTGTCATCATCTTATTCGCTATTATAAGCTCTACCAACTTGCTTGGCACACACTTCTAACTTGTATGTTGCTACTTGGAGAATTTTATGAAGAATTGGCATCATCTTCACAATTTTCCATTTTTCTAATACAAAGGCAGATTTAAATGACAGATCACACACCACAGCCAGGACATCCATTATTTCAAACTTGCCTTTCTTTAGAACCTTCAATGAACACTATGTAATGCTGCCAGATTGTTTCTCCTGTTATTTCTTTATTTTTTCTACTTTTGACACTTGAAGTTGAGGCAGCCGAAGTATGTGTTAAGGCCTTATGGTGAATAAAAATGGAAAATAAAATGTCCTTTCTCTTTTATGCTGTTACCCTTTCTCACTGCTACTTTCACACCTTCACTGTCTACTGGTCTGCATAATCTTTGCAAGGTATTCATAATTTAGTTGAGCAATTAATTATTATTAAATGTTTATGCCTTTTTAAAGTTGATCCCAAACTCACTTTTAGAGTTCTTTTTCAGCATTTCCATATTTAGTCTACTGGAGATTGTTCTTTTATTTTTTCCTCATTTGAACACAGCTTCACCTTTTTTAGGAATATGCCTTCTTTCTTCTAACAGCCTTCCTTACTCTGTTGCTTAGCTGTCCAGTATTTTGTTTGTTCTTTTGGTCTCTCTACCTCATTTTTATAGGGAGGATGCATTTGATCTGAGCTGTCAGTAAGAAGGAATTCTCACAATTCTTTCATCTTTGAACAATCTTTTTGTTAGCTGGAGTTTCATGCCTCAAATAAACTGGAACAAGCATGTCCCTCATCAGTTGTCTCCTAGCCAATGCAGCTTTTGCAATCCTTTTCTTAACTTGTCAGTCTATCTTTACATTTTTCTTGCTTTTATTTGAGTTCTTTCAGCTACTCAGCTACCTGTGAGGACTTGTATTCCTGATGAAGCTTATGTTGACATTTAGCTCTGCTTCTGACAAATACTCTGAAATCCAGGTAAGGTCTCAGCAGGTTTGAATAGACATCTACTCAGAGATGTCAATCACCAGGATGGTTCAGGTCCATGCACTCCTGTTTGTGCTTCCTGACAGTACCACATTGCCACATCACCATATAAATAAATCTAAGAGAACATCTAAATCTATTCTTCTTCCAAATGCCATATAAAGAGATGCCCAGGTAAGGGCAATATGGCCTGAGGTTGGCCTTGGAGCAAGTCAGCAGTATTTGGTGCTGAAAAAAGCAATTTCATTTGTTTCTGTGTTTTTCCTGAGTCTGCTTGTGTGTATCTCTCCACTTAATGAATATTCAATTATATCTTAGAAAGTAGGGCAATTTCAACAAGAAGGGTTGAGGAGGAAAAGCTGATGGTCACCTGAAACACAGATGATCTAGGCTTAGCACCCTGATCTGAATTAGGCACATTGAAGGCCTGGGTCCCTGTCATTGCAACTGACCACTTCTGTGCTATTGGTAGTGCTGGAACATGATGGGGAGACAGGGACTGGTTTGGTTTCATCCCCAATCAGATAAAAAAATGTAGCTGGAACGTACATTGGAATGTTTCAAATCCAACAAACCAGCATTTCCAAATGGAAAAAAAAAATGTTTCTATTGAAAGTATCCTGGCTAGCAATCTTGTTAGCAAGTGAATTGGGAAGATGGTTTCTCAGGAGTTTTGAAGAAATTACTTATAAGGGTTTTTTAGCCTTGTTAATTCTTAATGTTAGTGAACCTTGTAGCTTTAAAATAGGACAACTCAGAGGCTACTGCCAACGCAGGGGATAGTAAATCCCTGCAGTGTGATGAAATTCACCCTGCTATGTTCACAAACATAGGTCAACAGGAGGCTAAAAGGATTCATAAGATTTGGCAAGTGAGATGGAAACTCTGAAGATTACTGATGGTCTAACATCATAATATCAAGAAATTACTCTTTTGAGTATCCATGGAAAGTATACAGCAAACTCCTGGAAAGTAAACTTTAATGTGAAGCAGCCATCTATCCGAAGTCTGGATTTATGTTTTAGCTGAGCTTTATTAAATATTTCAGAAGCACAAATGCTAATGTGAAAGTTTAGGTTCCTTCAACAGGTGTTAGCTCTGTTGGGTGAAGATACTTAGTTCTGTTGTGTTGGATGAAGCATAGGAGCTGTGAGATGTGAAACAGTGGCCACTAGGAGATAACAAGTTCCAGAAAGGATTAGAAATACAGATGTGGACATCTGGTTTCATACTCATAAAATTACGTGTTTACTACACTTCAGTGTGGATATTAATCAACCTACACATTTGTAAAACTAGCTGTTTGGTCATTTCATGATGTCTTACACAATTGGTAGAAATAGACTGTATATTTTATTTTATAAAACCTCTTGAAATGAATGATCTGTACTAGAAGCAGGGCATTGTGTCGTGAGTAAGATGTATCCAGTACTCCTGTCTCAAAAAAAGGGGAAGATGGAAGATATTTTAGAGATCTTCATTTCTCAGTACCAGTTCTGAGATTTAAGAAGAACTTGCTGAGCCTTTGAGAGTGCCAAAATAGCCATTCATATTTTTAAAATCATCAGTGAAGGCCACTGCCTCGCAGTTTGAATCACATATCATGGATAGACTATCCCCATGCTATGAAAATAGAACTCCATGGCTGTTTAATAATTTCCCTTCCATGATACCTCTTCACCATCAGAGCTGCTTCACTTTATAACAAGCCTCCTTGGCAGAAAGAGTAATGTCACCTGACATTTCTACCTGAGGAAAAAAACCCAAAACATTGGTCATACACTGGAAATGTGTATATATATTTGCAAACATCACCAGGAGCAGTCAGCACCCATTCATGCTAGGATCCAGACTGGAGGTGGAAGGGCCCTCCTCTGTGAAGGAGAGCTGGTGGCATGGGACAGACTTGAGATCCCGCAAGTTCATAGGCTAAGTCTTTTTCTCTAACAATTCCAATCATTAAGTATTGTTTATTTTCTTGAGTGAATTTCCACCTTTGCTATTGGTTTGGGAAATTGGCAACCTGTACTCAAGAGAAGGGCAGGATTAAATAATAGAAATGCTGCTGAACAGGATATGAAACTGTGCTCCTGCCTGCCCTCACACTGCCAGACATCATTTCATACCCTTTCTAATAGTTTTTGGGTTTGCACCTCTCAGATTAGTTCCTTAGTTCCTAAACCCATACCTCTTAAGAACAATGCTTGTATTTACTTTTCTTACCAATATGAAAAATATTAGCATATATTTGATATTTTGACGTAAAAGATACTTTGACCTAAAAGGTACCCAGGATTCAACTTCTAGATAGCTGATCTGGCAAGCTGAGTTTGCTCAGAATCCATGTGGAAACACAAATTTACAGGCTGAGGGAAGGGGAGGGTATCTTCACATCCAATACAACCTAGATACTGCTTGGTGCTGCGTCAGTCTTGATTTCATAACATTGCTTCTGTCATAAACAGAAGGGATCTGTTTTAAGCAACAAGAGCTTTAAGGTTATTTCCACGGAGTTTCAGGGCTGTCACTTTCTATGATGAAATGTTATTCCCATTCAATATGCCAACTTTTTCAATCTTAAAAAGTCTTAAAAGACTTTTAGGTGTCAGCATACCTGTTTGTAAATGAAGACATACCTTTATAATGCTGCTGTTTTCCTGTTAGGGAGGAAACTTATTGTTACTACAAGAGGGCCAAATTGTACAAAGTGAATTTGTGCAAGAATTCAGCAAGACCACATCAGCTGTCTGACAGGAAGGACCTAAAGAAAGGAATTAGCAGGATCGGATGTGGTGCTTTCTGACAAACGGCCAAACCTAAGACGTCAAAATAAGAAGTCAGTGCAAAAATAGATTTATGCATAAATTGAAATGCACAGAATTTCCATTTCTATTGCTGTGCCCTGAATTAAGCAACTACTGTGTGATAGTTTATGAATCCAGAAGCCCTGGACTCAACAAGCCACTCATGTCACCATGACAAGCAGTCGCCCCAACTAAGTCTCACTGCAGATTTCCCTCTCTCTTGACCCCATTCACCACCTTGCCCTGTTTTTAAGAACAAGGTGCTATTCTCCAGTCTGGAAGGGATTGTTCCCATTGTGTGAGACGGGCTGTCAGAAGTGCACAGGATCCCTTTTCCTGTGTGTGCAAGGCTTTGCTCGTGCAGACCACATAACCACAGCAATAAGTACCTGCTTCCTGAGGCGGGCAAGCAAAAGTCTGAAAGAACAGTGTAGGAACCCGCACATGAAAATTCAGTCTGAAAGTGCTGACCTGTGCTGAAAATAACCTTGACAGATTGCAGGGGGAGATTCGCTGCTTTGTCACAGCGTCTCATGGCCTTAACTACTCAGCTGGCAAATATTCATTTAGCAAATAAGCTGCTGCTTCCAATCTGTCCCTTATCACTTGGTGGGGATGGTGTCTTGGAGTGAAGCCCCTTGTTCCAAGAGTCTCATGTTTAACCTGACCCTGTCTTTCCAGGTCAAGCATCTCTATAAGTATTCTACAAATGAAGATATTTAACAATGTTTTTGGTGAGGGATGATCTAGAAGAGTTTCCAGCTCTGTGCCTAAGAACTGCTTTATCAGAGCAAACAATTTTCTACACTTGTTTTCATCAGCATGTTTTAGACATGCTTAGTGAGCTGTTAGCGTCAAAAACCAGACTTCTTATCTCTTTCCTTTTCACACCAGCTGTGGGAAGCAGCAAAGTGGCTGGTGGCTGCATATATGACAGCTTTACCAGGTAAGAAGATGCCACTAGGACTTGTAAGCTGTATGGTGACACTGGGAGTAATTAACATCATCTTCACTCATGCTATCTGCCCATGCCCAGGCTGAACACTGCGTGTACCCTGTACAGAGCAAAACAGAGACTGAAAAGCCTCCATCACCATTTCTCTCCCATGGGCCAGAGGAGGAGGAAAATAAGGGGGCACAAACTGCCGCCGAAATGGGGCCCACAGAGGCATGGGTACAGTGCTTCTGAGGTAATTGCTGAGGTGGTGTGGCTTTGGCAAGACGTCAAAATGCACAGCTGGCTAATATAGACCCGTCTTTTCTCCACAGCCACCTCAGAGGCAGCTATTGATTCTTAAGGCAGTAATATTCATCTGGCATCTCATTCATTCCAAGTTAATTGCCTAAATGGGTGGAAAAGGAAATTTGTGAAACGAAATGTGCTGCGGCATCAGGCATAAAGGAAACTTCATCCCTATTAAGCTGGAAATGCTTCCCAAAGACAACACATAGGCTTTACTGTGCCGAGGCACTTAAGTTCAATTCTTCAGTGGTGCCACTGTTTAAAGAGAGCATTACTAACTTGGTCACAGCAAGCTTCTGTACTCTAACTTCCCAGTCACTCAGTTTACTCTTCAGGATGGTTTCCCCTACAGCTTAAAAATATGACCTTGGAAAGAATCACTAAATAAGTAAATACTTGAGTCTAGCAGGATTTTCTTCCTAGATCCAAACCCTGGCACAGGCTGAAGCCTTGAAACTATGTCCTATCTGCTAAGGAGGCTTCTGTTGCTATTAAGTGGCATATTGTTTAGAGAAATAACACTTTTTCGCTAGGGAAGGAGAAAACATTCCAAATAAGCTGCTGGTCAAACACACTTTTTCATGTGTGTCAGCAGCTTAGGAAGAAGGAGAGGAGAGCAGTTTCATTTTAAGTGTTTCTCTGAAGAAAAGTTCCAGTTTACATTACCATGAATTTCTCCTTCAGAGTGCTTCTCATTTGCAGGATGCAATTTTGTGCTTCCTTCTCACAGCAGACATTTTTCACAATCCGTATAGCAGTGTTTCTTTAAGAACTGGCTGTTTCACCTCTCTAAATAAAGCTACTTTAGTACCTGCATTAATTGCTTGCATTTGCCATTACTAAGGTACAAAATGGCTTTTCTGCAGAGATAATAGCACTGCTGCTATTTATTTAATTATCGAAAGCAGTTGGCATCCTTTTAAAGAAGCTCTTTTAAAGTTTTTGTTCGTCATTGACTTTTATTGCCATTTCCATTTGTAACTCGCTCTGTATCGGCTTACTGTTAGGTAAGTCCAGAGAAGTTTCTTTTCCCTGACTGAAGGCCTGAGGAAGATGCGCAGTGATTAAGGGACTGTTCCAGGATGCCATATTGGGGTCTGCTGCCATTAGCTTCCTGTGCCTGTGAGGAATTTTATTAAGACAAAACATTTAAAGGAGATTTTAATATTCTATTGAGTATTTTTTCCTGCTCAGCTCTGGGATTGCTGTCCAACGAGCCATTCTTTCCTTACACCTTAGCTATCAACAGCTTGAAGGAGTCAATACAAACAATGACTGCCAAAATAGACATCCATTCCCATGATCCTCAAGGCTCTCCAGCTCTGTGGCAGCAGGGCAAGCCATGCATTGCCATCTCCTGTGGGTTCCCCATCCAGAGACCCTGTTCCCAGCTCTTAGTTCAGGGATCTGGTGTGCTCTGAGAGTGCACCATATTACTGGAGAACATCTCCAACTGAGAGTGCCTGCCCAGCTTAAGTTTTCAAGTTTTAGCCAAGAAACCTGAAAAAAACTTAATTTTCTTTCTTTTCTGAGGAGAATGACATATTGTTGCCTTCAGCCTTTTATTTAAGGGGTGCCGTATAAACCACAGCGCAGTAAAAGTCTGCAGGTGACTGACTTGCAGTGATGGTAGGGCTGATCCAAGAAGGGTATGGTTGCACGGCCAGTAGAAGAGTTTAAAGTTTCAGGCAGTAAGAGATGATAGGTGAGTGAGAAAAAGAGGACGAGGAACTGCTACAAAGACCTAAAGGGAACTGTCAGAGTTTGAAATGGAGCAAGGCAAATTCGGAAGAATGGGGTTGAGAAAAAATCCATGAATTTCTTGAAAGTGGCAGAACAAGCCTGGTGCGGTTTGGTGCAAGTCTGTAGCTGTGAATTCACCAGCCCTCCTTTGGGCCTCAGCAAAACAGGCAATAACTCTTTAAACTCAGTATTCTTTCATATTCTGCCTAAGAGAACATTTTAGGTGCTTTCTTGGTACAGAAACAGGGCAGATATCAGGAGGATGGGACCAGGCTCTGCTCGGTTGTGCCCAGCAACAGGACAAGGGGCAATGGTCACAAACTAAAACACAGGAGGTTCAACCTAAACATAAGGAAGATATTCTTTACTGTGAGAGTGACAGAGCACTAGACCAGACTGCTCAGAGAGGTTGTGGAGTCTCCTTCTCTGGAGACATTCAAAACCCACCTGGACCCATTCCTGTGTGATCTCCTCTGGGTGATCCTGCTCTGGCAGGGGCTGGACTGGATGAGCTCCAGAGGTCCCTTCCAACCCCTACCATGCTGTGACTGTGATTCTGTGTAATGCTCACTCCCACTCATGTGCCACCTCTCCTCATTCTTTTGGCTCTTGTTTTACACTTGTTAGTGCAGTGTATAGGGTAGAAGTAACATCTCTCTTGCTGTTTTTAAGGGGACTATTTTTAAACATAGGGGATTTCAGCAAACTAGCCCCCATAAATGTTGAAGAAGTACCTCTGAAGAACAATTAATTTCATCTGCAGGAGGTGGAAATGAGTCACAAGAGAAAAGAGTCATAGACTCACAGAATGGTTCAGGTTGGAAGGGACCTTAAAGCTCATCCTTAAAGCTTAAAGTCCAACCCCCCTGCCATGGGCAGGGACACCTCCCACCAGACCAGGCTGCTCAAAGCCCTGTCTAACCTGGCCTTAAAAAAAAAAGAACATGCAAGAAAAGAACCCCTAAAGAGAAAGACTTTAAAGCTGCACCTGTTAATATAAAAAAAACACTTCCTGTTTCAAGCTGAAACACTGCTGCCCATAGGAGGTGTCATACAATGTGCATAGTATCAACATTACCTATCAATGTAGAAATTCATGGTAGCCACCATCAGTTCACATCAGTCATTTCTGCCCTAAGGTAGATTGACTGAGTGAGAAACGAGCCTTACCTGTGACACCGTTCAATGCTGTAATGGCAGGAGGCTCTGCCCAGAATTGTGAGCTTTAATGCAGCATTTCACAATCTCAGATAATTTTTAAGCAAAGCTTATGAGAGAGAAAGACTGATAGATATTTACTCAGGAGTTTGTTTGTGATTTAGCTGAGGATACGCTTCCTGAAATCTGTGATGGATGCTCTGCACTCCTGTACATCAATGCACCGAGTGTTGTAAATGGTTATCGAGAAACCTCCGCTTCAGAGGAAGGAGTACAAGTTCAACAAAGCATCAGTGTCCAAAGGAGCCTGTGGTGAAGGAGCCCTCTAAAGAGCTATTAATCGAGCTAAAAAGAAAATCCTGTGAGAACACTTTAGCTTTCATAAGATTTCTACCCCTGGGGAGATGTGTAAGGAGGGAGCTGAAAGATAGAGCAACATACTCATATTTGCCTGTTTGTTTGCTTTGGTGTCAGTTATCTGGTACTTGGTAAATGCAGTAATTGTATTCACTGAACTGCTAGGATGATGAAATTTAGCTTTTTTCATCTGCTGTGGTTCTGGCAAGAGATAAAGAATAACTAAAATGAAGTTATTAGGAAAACTGATGGTTGAACCCTGGAATTTCAGCTTTCTGCTCAGTTTCAACTGACCTCTCTCAATGAGGAGAGCACTCACTGCCTTCATATTTTAGGCTTTGGTCAAGTACCAAAATCCTGACTAAATGTGCAAACCCTCCCAAAGTCTTGAGTTTGTTAGATTGAGGATTTCTTGCAAGACTTCCAGTCCATCTGCCCTCCAGAAATGGAGGGTGCTAGAACCACTTATTTCTGGAATACAGGACAAACTGTGAGTCACATATTGCTCTAGCCCAGGTTTAGTTCCAGAAATAAGGTAAAGGTACTGCAGAGTGATCAATTATTCTGCTATCATTTCCTCTGAGAAAAAATAGTTATTAATATATCTGGTCAAACTTGGTTTTCTTCATTTCCAGCCTAAATTAACATCTTGCTCTCAGTTCAGCTTTAATGCACAACACCAAAAGGAGAAAAGAGCCCAAAAATGCACTAGCAAATTCCAGAAATGCTGTAAAATGTCAATAGTCACTGAGTCATTTAAAAAATGTGAAGTATTTGCAAGATATGATGAAGTGAAATACATTGTTCCTCTTACGGCTTATAAAAGAATTCCAGTTAAATTGCAGCAATTTATTAGAAAGTTTGTTTCACCTATAAACTAAATACTTGATTTGTAACATGCCATTTCCACAGGAAGCAAATTTCAATCTAACAGAAAATCTTCTTTTGCTGACTGGTTTCATGGTCTTTCATGTAAATATTTCACAAATTCTCATGGTTCTACAAACCCAAAGTGAAAGTCATTTTTTTCAGAAAAGGTAAGGAAGAAGTCTAATAAAATTAGTAAAAGAATAATAGGTCTAATAAGAGACATCTAATTAATGGTAATTCCAAAGTCACCTTGGGATTAGATATCTGTGAAATCTATTTTTTCTATAGGCTGAAGGAGGAATCAAGGTTTCCATAGTCATCGCTGGGACAGGCAGCAGACAATGGGCAGGAACCTGAACTTTGGGCAAAGGTTCCTTCAGGGACACCTGGACCTCACATAGGCTCTAATTTCCTCATGTGGAGTTGAGCCTCTGATGGTTTCGTTCTTCAGCTGTAAAACTGAGATATTTTCCTCTTGCATTTTCCTTTCTTACCAGAATATCACAAGACTGACTCAGATTAAAACTTTCAACAGTGGGCTCTGAGGAACTGGGGCCATGGAAGTGTCTGAGATGTTACTCTTCATTGCAGCATCATGAATGATACCTGCTTAATCATTGGTAGCTAAAAGGATGGATTTCTATGTAACTGATAAGAAAAGAATCTGAGAAAGTTAAGATTTTCATTTTTCATTACCTTGTTTCCATTCTCACAGGGTACCGACTGATTTGAGATATAGGCTGTGTTTTCGGATTTACAGAATAAGATTAGCTATCACTAACTATGGCTATCACTATTTATGCAGCTTGTCAAGATGGATTTTTTTAATTGCCTAGAAGGGAGTGTCTGCTATTTCCATTTTCCTGAGACATAGGGGAGTTAAATCATATATCTGAAAGCAGCCTATAGTTATGGCACTTGAGATCACAGACCTCTGACCTCACCAGAGATTTCAAAGAGAAATTAAACTCCTTAAACTCTGTGGTGGGCTTGGTCACAGTGGCCAAGGTCACTTTAGACTAGTTCAGGTGGCTGAATCAAATGCTCCCGAATCTGAGTACCACCACTGTGATGGCAGCTTCCTCTATTGCTGTGTTTTATCTTCACCGAACTGGAGTGAATGCCAAGCACCTGATGAGGGTTAGCAATTGGTGTCTAAGAGGATATTAGCTATAGAGTGTGAAATGTAGCATCTCTTGTTGCATTGGTTCATCCATATTATATAATTCAGTTTTCATTTCCACCCACTTCAGCTTGAGACCCTTTGCTGTGTAACTGATAGAAAGGCACACACAGTTTTGTAAGTGTGATTTCTAGGGAACACACTCCTAAATTAACAGCTTGGTCTCCAAAGAAGAATCTGGTAAAATAAAAAAGGTTATTCTGAAAAATACCACCATTTATAATGTCCCTGGAGATCATTATCACTCCAGAATGGCTGCAGACCTCACAGTGCTTGGAAAATGTAGGAAATCTTGTGTTTTATCATGAAATGGTTTTTTAATACTCTTTTTAAAAAAATAGCCCTCTGCTGAAATTCCTGTACATTCAAAGGCAAAATGTAAACGTCCCCCTGGAGAACAGTCTAGTGGATGATTTCAGAAGAGGAGAAAATTAAATTCAGGTGAATATATAATAAAAATAGCAACTACTTGCATGTAACAACATAATTATAATTCATGTGGGCATTGCTAACCTCTTGCTGAATTCTTAGAGATGACAAAACTAATTTGTGGCAGTCGCATTAATGTTGAAATGTCACACTTGAGCAGTGTTTTTTCATTCTCCAAACTTTTATTTCCTTGCTCAGTTTTCTGAAAGGACTTTTCCACTTCTGCTTGTCACCAGTCACATTCTGGGGTTTTCTAGGGGTTTTTCCAGCTCTTATTTGTTACTTCCTTTTTTTTTTTTTTAAGAGAGAGAAACTGCCACTAGAGAACCATTATAGATCCCCTTTCATCTCTGGGGCTGTTTCTGCACCAAAAGCACTTTGGTCAGGACTGACTCCACCAATGGACAATCCACCTTGATGCCTAATGGCCTTCACAGTTGCCCAGCTTCATAGCTGTGCCTCTGGGAGCAGAGCAAGGATGGGCATCAGCAGGAGGAGTGCGGCCCTACATGAGATGCCAATGCCAAGCAGCATGGCTTTTCAGTGCATTGCCCACCAAGGAGGCCCTCTCCCCAGCTGTCTGTAGAGCACGTGTACATGGGTCCTAAATTGGCTGAGGTGGTCCTGAGCTCAGAGGTACCCAAGGGACACCCATCAGTAAAGCCTGGCTGTTTGCTGCCTCATCATTAAAGAAGCAGCCCTGATAACAGAGTTGGCAAACCCCCTCCATCTCACGGATCCATTCTTCATCATCAAAATTCACAAAATATAATGTTACTATTTTCACAATTGTTTCTGATATCATTCTGGATGGTTTTTCCACTCTTTTTGTGCTCAATGACGAAATGTTTTCTCTGGGAGGAGAATTCTGAGCTGCCATTAAAATATATCCTCAACAATTCTCTTGACATGTTGTGTAGGAAACAGGGACAACCTGGCAATAGTGCAAAGGTCAACTGGAATGGAATTACTCAAAAACATATTTATTTTGTCAGAAACATGTAGTATCAGATGAAAACTTGTTAACTTCCTAACTTCAAGGTAGAAGGCTGAGATACTTTCCCATTGCATGGGACAGAAGTCACTGGGGATGGGAAGACATGAGCTGACAGTTCATGCAAAAGAAGAACCCGAATCTGGACCTTTGTGTGCACATTATGGTGGTGCAGGAAGAAATAATTCAGAAGTAGTAAAGGTTTTGTGAAATGGGGCTGGCGTCCTCTCCCAGAGGACTTCCCTGCTGCTGAGCACCTTGTGCTGCCCCTGCCTGCAGAAAGCTCTTCTCTCCCTGCAGAGATGGGCAGTGAGGATGTGGGACCACCAGTTTCACACCAGCTCCATGTCAAACAACAGTGGGATTTGAACCTGGGTTTCCCATTGTACGGGCAATGATCCTAATCACTGCCATTTCGCATTGATTCTTTGAATTCACCCTCTGATTTCATTAGAAATGCCCCAAAACTAAATAAGCAAATTTGCTAAATATTCTGAATAATCAGGTTTGTCTTGTCCTGAAACAAGCATCTTCCCCTTTTTGGGTATAAGTCTGAAAAGAATAAATTCTTTATCCTCTTCTAGGTACCTCAGGATTCCCTGTGCAGTTATCCTCTCACGCACAGAGAGGTTGTAATTGTATTTTTCATTCCACTTGAAGGTGAGCAGTCATGGCACAGAGCAGGGAAGGGATTTGCCCAGGGCCATACAGATGCTTTCTGGAGGAGCAGGGACTTGAACCAGCTTCCCCACATTCCTTCTCTGGTTCAGTAAGAGATTGAGATGATTTCAGTCAGAGACATTACAGGGCTCTTCCTCTGACTCTGCTCTCACATTTCACACTGCAGCAGTCAGGTACAATATTTTCTGCAAGTCTGTTTAACTTTGCTGCTGTTCCCATTTACCTGCTTTTACCTGGGTGTACTCAGTATTGCCATCAGAAAAAATTGACTAAGGAGTAAAAAAAAGGAAGATTTTACCATTTGTCAAAGATGTCCAGAATTTGGAGTAGCATGGTGAGACCAGCACTTGTGATGGTAGTGCACACTTCATGAAAGTCATAGGACTTTCTCTAAATCTGCCATGTTCCTTCTTCACCAAGTAAGTTGCTGGTACATACAGATATCCTTTTTTTTTTCTTCTAGGGTTTATTATTTAGAAATATACAAGACTTGCTCTGTCCTTTCCTAGGCTACAGAAATGATGAGTTACTTTTTGCCATCTCCACTGGAAAAATACAGAAGCTTCTTACATCTTGTAAAATTTTGGTGTAAGCAGTACTCTAAACTGCAGAGATTATGCTTGCTTAAAAATGCTACCAATTCCTACAGTGAAGCCTGGTGTTTCTCAAACATAATAGGAAGAACAGAGAAATAAAATGAGATTATTCATTATTTCTATGTTTTTACTGCATTGGTAAATTCTGAAACAGTGCACGTGAGAGAAGAGAAAAGTTTAGAGAGATTCTAGGGACTGTTTCCATTTCTGTAGGTGCAAAACAAATCACTGTAAAACTGATTTATCTTCACATCGCTGTTTGTGGTAATTTCAGTCTGAGGTTAACACCTGCATGTCAGCAGAGATCACAGGCATATATACGAGGTGGAGGATAGAACAGCAGTAACACTGTCCACCTCTTTATTAATTATCTGATAAAAGATTGCTGGTGAAGAAAACACGCACTGCACCATCCTGACATTCAATGGTCTGTTGTGTATGAGCAGTTTCATTAAGGCTTCTTGGTTCCAAATATTTTTAGAACAGTTTCTGGTATTTTCCTACTTAGATCTCATATATATCATACCTCACAAGCTGCCCTTGTGCTCAGCTCTCCTAGAGGGCAGAATTTTTAAGGACATATTGGTTTATGAAACACAACTAGCATCTATATCCCTTATAAGAAGTAATACTCAGGAGAGATTTCTGCAGCAGTCATTGAAGGCACAGCAGAATTTAGATTAATTGACGGCTGCAGCAAAACTGCAGCATTCCCTCTGTAAAATATAGCAATGTATAGTGCTCATCATATGAGCGACATGGTTTGTACCAACACATATATCTTCATGTGAAATACAAAATTCCCAGTCAGTTCAACACTCATGCAAGCTACCAAACATGTCTCCAAAATAGGCACCGTGTGGGCAGTGCCGGTGTGAGATCTGCTGCTCCTCTGCAGAGGTGGTGGATGCTGTCACCTCATCAATGCATCCGACACATGGGGCCTCGCTTGTGTCTCAAACCACAGGTGACTTCTCATCTCTGTGCCTCTGAGAAATGGCGTGCCAGGGTGCCCGACTTCTTTGGAAACAGCCTTGTGAGTTAAGGAAGGTTTCTGGGCAGTAGCTGAGTTGATTCCTGCTCTCATTTCCACCAGAATAAGCCCAAAATTGTGTGACAGAAGCACATCAGTGCCTTAAATCCAATGTAACCGAGATCCTTCTGTGCCTGCACACAGCAGCACCTTCCTTGTGGACATGGGCACGCCTGGAAGGATTTGGCCCAGAGCTTGTGGAGTTTGTCCTCATTCCCCCTCTGGACGAGCTCTCCTTGTAATTCCAAAAACGCAGTTCAGTAGCGCAGCACAGCTTGGCCGATGACGAGAGGACGCAGAGCAACTTTGGAAACACAAACTGGCACGGGGAGAGAGTCTTTTTGGCTCCAAAAGGACAGCGCACACGTTCAGAGCCAGAATGTGTAAAGACTTTTGTTCGCAAACAGAAATCCCTTGTGCTGACAGGCTCCGAACAAGGCTGACGCTCTTGTGAATGCAATATGAAAGTTGCCTTGTATTGGGATTACCCGAGCAAGCAGTTTGCAGCAAACAATTGGCTCAGAAAATTTAGTGGTAGAAGGATGGTCCTCCAGCGTTAAAAAAAAAGTAATAACATCAACTGTGAATGCTCTGCTGTTTTGACCTTGGTCTCTTTTTAAAATCACCCAGCAAACATCTCAGGAGAACCCACTTCACCCCAAGGGTGACTCATGGTCTGTTTGTTACCAATATTTGTTATTCAAGGAGTGATACTCGGTTCATAGGGTGACCCATATCCATGGTCGTGGTTTATTTGCAATGAACCAATCCTCACAGCAGCTCCGTGAAGTGGGGGACTCGCTTCTTCCTCCTTACCCACGGCAAACTGAGGTTAACAGGGCCAGACCCTCAGTGCCAAGGCACATGGGGTCTACAGCCAATTTGGTCTTTCTGTGTCTCAGTGAGCATCACCATTGCAGAGCCACATCTTTTTCTGGTAGAACTGTTATCTTCCTGATACAGACAGGTTGAAAAAGGGTTCTTTGCTATCAGGCAAGAAAGTGAAGTGTCCACAGGGACACTGTCTCCTGGATTCATCTCCCGCCTGAGAAGGGATGGACTGTCCTCTGGACGAGCTGCTGTTTCCATAACCTATAGATGGAGCATAAGCAGGCCAAGCAACTCTCCTACATACCTTCAAGTTTGCTGTGGAGGGAAGGGGCTGAAGCCAGATTATGCTGAAGTTTCTGTTTCTGATCAGAAGTCCTATATGTTACAAACTACTTTTTTATCAAATTTATTCTCAAATTAATTTCAGACCATTTTCAAAAAAATGAATGACTCAAATGTCACTTTTCTCTGTGAGCTTTCATATGTTCCAGCTTCTCCAGAGCAAGTATTCTCTGAAAAGGTCACAAACAGAGACAACACAAAATCTCCAGATTATTTCCAACTCTTTC
>NW_010183558.1:243551-263806 GCF_000695765.1 Mesitornis unicolor
GGCAGATGTGGAGCTCAGTGCTTCACCACTGTTGTTTATTTCTCTGCAACAGTTTAGTTCCTATGCCCTCTCTTTGTCAATTATCTTAAATGGAGCTCATTATTACTGGTTAAGTCTGTTTATGTAATATGACTAACTTTCAGAACTGAAGAACAGTGAACTGAGCCTAAAAATTCTGTTAAAAATTATGAGATTTAAGAAAAATAATAATCAGCCTTTGGATTTTTTTTCTTTGCTGACAACTGAGGCCCACAGTGCTCAATTTCAAGCTTTCTGCAGTGATGAGAAATTTCTTGTTTAACAGATAAGTGCCCTACTGTTCTGCATGGCTCACTCTGGGAAAGCATCAGCATTTGCAAAAGACCCAGTGCAAAGTGGCGCCCTGGGAGAGCTGCTCCTGCCCTGGCAAAGCAGGGAGCAAAGCAGCACTTGGAGGAAGTCCTCAGTGCCATGGAAAGCAGTAGGTTCACATGATACAAGTCCATTTGAGAGTAGTTTGGGACTAATGCCTCTTGTGTGATGCCCCTTGTGTGGGTCAAACCCTGTGTACACTACCACCAACTGGCTGGGTCTGAGGATTTAGGGGCTTGGCTTCTGTATTTCTTCCACACCAGACTGTGTGTCTTCAGGTCTCACCCCTGTCCCACCAGGCTGTGACCATTGGAGGGCCCAAGGGAGAGGGAATGGGTGCAGTTTTGCAGGAATTTCAAGACCAAACCTGTGAGATCTAAGCCTGAGCCCTGGTGGGGAACCTCTAGGTCTTGAACAGGACCTTTTTACCTGCCCTTTTCTCTGCCACAGCAATGTGAAGCAGCATGCTGTTCTCCACTTTCAGGACGTGCCTCCTAACATGTCTTTTTCTCCCTTTTTCACATGTATCAAATTACTTTTTTTTTCTCTTCTTCACTTGTTTACTCACTCTCTCAGCTTGCATTAGGGACTCTACACAAAATCATCAGAGGGTGAATAGGAAGGACCCTTCCACTGAATATGTGGTTAGGGCTCACAGGCACAAGCATTTTCCAGCAGCACTGAAAGGATTAATTGAAATGTTGAGCCAGAGCAGTAATTATTTTACCAAACAGTGAAACACTATTCAGCCCTCCCTTCTTACCTGCCACTGATGCAATCAAGGCCAAACGGAGCCAGGATATAAAGTTACGGCTGCAGTTCACCAATGCTCTGAATTTTAAAAGCAATTATAAGAGAGAGGTACCCATGATTACTGTATAAGAAAGAGGGTTTTCATTAAACAAATGGGTGTAATGCTTGCTCTAAAGCCCTACTACTGCTCCCCAGCAAAACAAAACATACAGGATGGGGCTCGCTTATGACTTTCCAGAATGAATCCATTCACTTGAGTAGAGTTACTCCAGATTTACTCTGTCAGATCAGAATCAGACCTGTACAATGAAAGACATTAGAGATGCTTTCTCTTTGCTTTGCCTTGCTTTACTTTCCTGTGAACATATTTTTATCTCTTCCTATTTGCAGTTCAAATATCAGGAAAACAATAAAAGTCCCAAAGAAGAAACTGAACTGGGGTGGAGAGGAAGTGAAAATATTCTCGTCTTCATGTTTATTCTTGCCATAGGAGTAAACAGGGCTTGGTTCAATGCACAGCTCTGTCACAGCACGTTACGTTTCCTTCTCCTTATGCCAGCGAAGCTTCACTGACTGCCATTAAATCACCACTACAAAGAGCAAACAGCAACTGGGTGATGCTCAGAGGGGACAGCAGCTGTCTCCTTCCAGCTTTTAGACACTGGAACTGCTGGGTGACCCCCTTCCTCAGACCTGTGCAAAACAATCATCTCCCTTATGCTTACAAGTGGAGGGCCTTGCACATTTATCACTATGAATCCACCCCATTAAATCTACAGGGGCCGTGCATGTTTTCCCCACCTGCATTTGAACAGTCTGCTTTACCAACCATCTCCATACCTTTTTGTTCTCTGATCCACTTGAAACTTCAAAAAAATTCAACCACTTTTGCTGAAATTTTCCGTGTTTAATTTCTGACCAAAGGTGAGTTTGGATTTTTATTAAAAAAAAAGAAATGAAGGAAAATTCCATTGGCTGCTTGTGAACTGAAATGAAGTGCCAAAACAAAGAAACATTTCCCCCCATTTGAGAGGGCTTCTAGCCACATCTCATTAGGGAGTGCAACACCAACCATCCAACACAAAGCAGCTGCTCACAGCCCTTATGAAGGTCTCACCTTACCATTCAATAGGCAATAAAGTGCTACACCTGGACTTGCACAAGCAATGGCAGTGTGGAAACCTCATGATGCAGCAGGATCTTTATGTATCCAACCCAAATCCTATTGAAATCGGCAGGCATCCCTCCATTGATCTAATAACAACTCAGTTGGACCTGAACATCAGCAATAACATGGTAAAATGTAAGGTTGCTGTCAGGGTGCTGTCTGGTTGTGGCTAGCTGGACACTTACTAGCCCGACAAGGTTGTGAGGTCCCTGCATATCCCTCTGCCTTATATTCACCTTTTTTCCCCAAAGCAAGCATTTTTCCTAACAGCCTGAATCGCCAGAAGTGACCCTTTGCCTCTGAACAGAAGAGACAGATGGTAATTTCTATCTTTCTCAGCCATCACAGAACTAGTTAGTCCCCTTCCAGAAGAGCCAAACTGTGGGGTAAAAAGGTCTTTATAGAGATTTGCATCAAAGGATGAGGGGTGGCTATTCTATCACTGAAGAGACCTTGAAAGTCTGGTCTTTTTTTGCTATGAATGAAAGTGAAGCTGCAGAGATGTCCTAGATCTAATAACAAAGCTCTCCTGAATGCAGCTGCGTTCATAACTTTGAAAAGTGTGAGGCAAACCAACCTTTCCTGCTACTTCATTTTAATTTTTCTTTCTTTCTTTCCCTTTTCTCTTTCTTTCTGCCAATTGAGATCTTATCCCTAAACATTTTTTTTTAAATTTTTAATGCTTCCTCTCCGTGCTGGTGCCACAGTGGTATCTGACTTACAGAGCCATGCTGTTCAGCCCTCAAAAGGAGCTCTCTGGGGCAGGACTGGAACACGTTAGGGAAGTTTGTTATGGCCCCTGTCTTGGCTGACGCACTGGGATTGAACTGGGTGCCTCCGGAGCTAAAAGCCCAGGTTGTTGCAGGCTGAGGTTCAGAGCCAGGCTGCATAGCTGGGAGCCATAACAACTCCTATCCTCTGCGGATTAGCACAGAGGGGGACTTGTGAGTGGTCCATGTGATATCTGTTCAGGAGGTAAACAGAGGATTTCAGTCTCCTGGGCTGTCAAACCAGCTCCTTTGACAAGCTCTAAATTCACTTAAAGCCATGTAATTTGAACGTGCTGTGGGGTCCAAGTCTACTTCACCCTTGATACTGCGTCAATAGGCCCATTAAGATTTAGCCAAGTTTTGTGTGGTTTGTTCGTAAACAGTCACCCCGATGTCTCCTTCGGAGAGATAAGCACTTTTCTGCCGGAGCACAATAAAGGCTGCTCACAGGGTGTGAATCCACAACTTTAAAATCATTACAAGGTGAAGGGGAGTGTAAAGCCAAATTGTGCTCAAAAGACATTGTTAAACTTCAGCAACTTTGCTGTCTTGTGTGTATTTTCACAGATAGAGAACTTGTATGCTGAGCTGCTACTTTGTCAGCGTTTGAATCATAAACACAGTCTTGTAGGGCTTTTATAAACCAGACATAAAATTTTACTATAGGATGGAACTTTGCACACAGCTCCTCAGCTAGAAGAGAAACACTTTCTTCTTTTTAAGGTTAGGAAATATAAAAATCATGTAGATAACACTAAGTGCCAGGGTGTTGCAGGGCAGTTTAGATTTTCTGTCTTATTGAATAGAAAGTTCCATAAGAATCACAGAATCACAGAATCACATAATAACAGGAGTTGGAAGGGACCTCTGGAGATCATCCAGTCCAACCCCCCTGCCAGAGCAGGATCACCCAGACTAGGTTGCAGAGGAGCACGTCCAGGCAGGTTTTGAATGTCTCCAGAGAAGGAGACTCCACAACCTTTCTGGGCAGCCTGTTCAGTGCTCTGTCACCCTCACAGTGAAAAAGTTTTTCCTCATGTTCAGATTGAACCTCCTATGCTCCAGATTGCACCCATTGCCCCTTGTCCTGTCATTGGCTGTCACTGAGAAGAGCCTGGCTCCTTCCTCCTGACGCTCGCCCTTTATAAATTTATAAACACGAATGAGGTCACCCCTCAGCCTCCTCTTCTCCAAGCCAAAAAAGACCCAGCTCCCTCAGCCGCTCCTCATAAGGGAGATGCTCCACTCCCTCCATCATCTTTGTGGCTCTGCACTGGACTCTTTCAAGCAATTCTCTGTCCTTCTTGAACTGAGGGGCCCAGACTTGAACACACTATTCCAGATGCGGTCTCACCAGGGCAGAGTAGAGGGGAAGGAGAACCTCTCTTGACCTACTCACCACACCCCCTTCTGATACACCTTAGGATGTCATTGGCCCTCTTGGCCGCAAGGGCACATTGCTGGCTCATGGTCATCCTGCTGTCCACCAACACCCCCAGCTATTTTTCTGCATGGCAGCTTTCCAGCCACTCGTCTCCAAGCCTGTAGCGCTGCATGGGGTTATTGCGACTGAAGTGCAGGACCCGGCACTTGCCCTTGTTGAAGCTCCTACACTTGGCCTCAGCCCATTGATTCAGCCTATCCAGGTCCCTCTGCAGAGCCTTCCTACCCTCAGGCAGATCAACACTCCCTCCCAACTTAGTGTCATCTGCAACTTGCTGAGGGAGCACTCAATCCCCTCATCCAGATCATTGATAAAGATGTTAAACAGTACTGGCCTCAAAACAGAGCCCTGGGGAACACCGCTTGTGGCTGGTCGCCAACTGGATTTAGCTCCATTCACCACAACTCTCTGTGCTCGGCCATCCAGCCAGTTTTTAACCCAGCAAAGTATATGCCCGTCCAAGCCATGCCCAGCCAGCTTCTCCAGGAGGATGCTGTGGGAGACATCACATTGCACTGATATTTGATTAAATCTTTTTTTTTCTTCTGATATCTGATTCAATCTTTTTTTTTTGTAAAGCCACTGCAGTATCAAAGCTCTAGAGGTTCAAAAATGCAGTCTCAGCCCTCAGATCATTCTTGAAGCTCTTCTGTGAACCAGCGTCAGATATCACTTTCCAACCACATGAACTAGAGGTAGTCTTCCATAATACACTTAGTATGAGTCTCAAAGAGGATGATTAGGCAGATTTGTTCCAAACTTCAACAAGAAGCACAAACTGGACACTCACCTAATAATTTCTGCAATGACTGTATCTTTTTTATTTGAACCATAACTTATCCAAATACAACATCTAAGCTTGTCTTAAGGACTGACAGATCTTTAAGATTCTCCTGTGGCATCTCAAAGTAGAAACTCAAATTATTGCCACATGTAGGAAAATTCTGGTAAGGAGAGAGAAATCAGGAAGGTAAGTAGTCAGATGCTGACTGAAGCCACAGGGGAACATATGGTTGCAAAGGAACAGTATTCAGGTGAGTTGTTATCTTCAAACATCTTAAAAGAGAGCACGGTTAGGAAGAGACTTTGCTGAGAAACTGCAGGGGTAAAAATTCACTGTTTGTCTTCCTTGTTGTACTCAATGTGATAGAGGACATCAGAGAACACGCACTCAGTGGGGCAGGATGAGGACACTCATGAGAGCACTGAGGGCAGCCAAACCACAGAGCCCCAAGCTTCTGAGGAGGGACACGGACCCATGCTCTTCTGTGCCTACAGCCCCTTGGCTAGAGCAAAGGTCTGGCAGTTTGGCCATGGCTGACTTAGAGCACAGGCAGCCAAAGCAAAGCCTTCTCACAGCAGACAGTTTGTTGTCCAAAGAGGGTTGGCCAGGTTGTGTTACGGCTGTCTGCTATCACTGCTAATATTTACTTTATCAGTTTTGTGTCTCACATCATCCGTATGGCATGTAACAAGTTTGCAGCAGTGGGTTAACCCTCTCTCATTTTGTCGATGTTATCCTTTGAAGGGCTGTGCTTGCAGCCATCTGAGTACAGAGGTGTTTAGATTTTGATACATCCTCACCCTGAGGGCCAAGGAAAGGCTCCCTCTGATTGCTGTGGGGACAAATCCCCCACTATTTTTGTAGGAAGAAAACATAAAAACAAGAGGGAGGTAGTCCTGAGATGGCTTCAGTCCCTCTTCTTGAGACCTTCTTCAAGCCAAATCCCGCTTTTCTCATCCACCCTTAACTCCCTGAGCCTTTGTAGCTTTACAAGTCATCACTCTGTTCTCCTTCAGGTTTCCTGAGTGCTCCTGCACACAAACCTCCTTGGTCGCTTCCCAGTGTCCCTTGCACTGTGAGCCAGATGAGGTGAACACCATCATTACAGCTGGAAAGAGGACAACATCGGCCTATGACACAAACAGTCATCTCAACACCCAAGCTGCTGGTTGCAGGTCTTAAGGATGGGGGGGGTATTGAGGTGTACCTCAGCTCCACTTCAGTGCTTTTTTGGGCCTTCCTTAACCCCTTGGTGTTGTTTTAATGATTTTTTTTTTGTATGCTCAGTGCTCTGCCCATTGCCTAAGCTTCCTCCTCTTCAATGCAGGGCTCTCAGGTTTTCAGCCTTCCATGGGGAAAGGACTATTCGTCTTACACTCAGTGAGACTTTGGGGAAAATGAATGAACAGAAGAGAGCACTTAGAGCCCAGATGTTGAAAGGCTCCTTACACAACACACAAAAGAGCTTTTCTTCTCATCAGTGTTTTCAGGAGACAGAAGAAAACACATTTTCTGAAGTGTTCCTTGGAGATATTTTGTTTTGAAGTGGTTAAAGAATTTCGAATGTGAGATAAGGGGGAGACACTGGCATGGAGTGAGGATAACAGCTTGTTCCTCCGAGGGCTAGGATTAAATTGCAGGGAGTGCTGGCATTCAGCCCAAGCTCAGCTGCCCCAGCCCCACCACTTGCTTAAAAAAGGTAGAACCTGAAACATGTGCTTTGAGCTCTCCTCTTATCATCACCCTCTTGGCTTCAACCATTGTCCATGTGCTCTGGCACTCACAGAGCCTGCATCTAGGCTTTGCTCAAGACAGCGTTGATAAGCCAGATGATGAATGCGGAGAACTCCTCCCTGAGAGGGTTTGATCAGGGCTGTGTTTGAAATCGCTGGCAAGGAACTCCCCTCTTATTTTCTGTTCATCTTTGCCCAGCATAGGGACAGTCCCATTTTGCAGGAGGCTGCACGGTGTGGAGATGCTCTACTTGCAGGTGACTCATTAGCCGGTTGCCAGTGCTTATTGCTGGATTATGTCAGCTCGTGTTTTGACATGACACAACTCAAGATCTGTTCCATGTGCAGTTCCTGCTCTCTCTCCTTACCTGCTGCCCTTTTTTTCAGCAACAAGGACTTGCTTGCAGACATTTCACAGGTCAGTGTTATTTGAGGCAGAAACTCTGCACAAATCACTCACAACGTCCTCCCCTCTCAGTCTGCAGGCATTGCTGACAGATACGAGATGTTTCACCTGCCTAACCCTCAGTGCACATGTTCTCACAGCAGAGGGGCGAGTAGGGATTTTCATGTACTCTAAGTAAGCATGGAGTCGCAGATTAGTCAGGTCTGTGAATCAGAAAATACTGTGAGGCCCTTCCTACATGCTGACAGAGAGTGTCAAGACCTGTGTTTTCCAATATCCATTTATCATGGTTTGGTATGTTCAGAAATGTTGTTGTTCTTCGTTAACTCTTTCATCTGTAAAATGCCAGGATCTTCATGCTGTCTTTGCTGCCACATTCCTGGGTCTCCCAGGTTAATTGATTAATGAAGGTATCTGTGGAAGAGAGGGCATCTTGATTTAACGGAGATACCACAGTGATCGTCACTGGAGTCCTGACATAAACACAGGGGCCTGGTATACAAAAAGAAAGAGACAGTGCCCTGAAACTTTGTGCTGTTCCTCATCTCAGTCTCCAAGAGCAATTTTGGCATGCCCTAGCCTGTCAGGGTCACAGGAGATGCTGTGTTCATAGCTCTGCTTTGTCCCATTATAAAGACACATCCCAAATCCAGTGTATGTAAATGCAATCAGTATTACTCCCTGGGTTAGATTTCCCCTGGGGATAATAGGGAGTCATAAAGCCCACTTCCCAGTTAGGGTGCCAGAATATACTGGGACTGGACTGCGGAAACTGATGCCCCATAAAAATCATAAGGATCAGTTTGAACCTGATTTTTCCTATAGTTTGAAAGGAGGCTGCTCTGTTTTGGGTTGGGTCAGTTTAGTTTGTTTTAGGATTTTTGGAGACAAAATATGGATTTTTGCCTATGTATTTTAAGGAGTTGTCTCATAGAGTTTGGCCTGTGTTGTCTCTGACATATTGTATACATGCAGCTTTATTTAAGTAACAGCTGGGCTGTACGCACATATGTCATCTATCAAAGATTGGAGAGGGAAACACATGAGCTGGTGCATTTTTGTATACTTGCTGTCATCACATTAATGTAAAAAGAATTAAGGCTCAAAGAAAAAAAATACATTTCTCCATCTGACCATGGAAATCATCTTCCTTTAACCTTATGCCCTACATGGTTGAGCAACTGTACAGAAAAGTTTAAGTGCATAGTACAGAGATCAAAAGCACTCCATCCAGTATAAATTATTTGAGTCTCTTGCACTTCAAAAAAAACCAGAATCAGGTTCTGTTTGTGTTCTTGTGGGTTGTTGTTGTTTTAACCTGTTAGAATTTGTTTCTTTAACTTCTTATTTTGATGCTGATTGGGCCCCTCATCCAAAGCCTAAGGAAATCACTAAGAAAGCGACCGTAAGCTGCGTGGAGCCAGGACCCTTGGTTTGTCTCTCTTGGAGTGGTGAGTAGCTGCTCTGAGTACTGGAATTAGGGTCAGTCATTTGAGGCTCTTTCATGGATGGACAAACTTTAAGGGACCAAAGTCCTTAGGGAAACTGGTGTGTCTCTATTAGAGCTTTGTAAACGGTATCAGAATCCCAATTCCCTGGGTAATATGGGTGACAGGAGGGCCTGGGGATGTCAGAGCACACCTCTGTGGGATGGATGAAGTTCCACTTGAAGCAAGATGGTGTCTGGCGTTGAAATGCGTCATTTTGGTAAAATCACCTCTCAACAGAAGCACAAGACCCAAATACTGGTTACAACTTTCTTTAGCCCCTCTCAGACCGCAGAAGCAGCTGGACTTTGAAACACTGAATTTAGGTTTGGATACGCTTTGTTCTTCATGCCACATTAGAGAAGTCAGTGAGGTGTAAAGGAAATACATGAAAATTGTATTTATCTTCTGTATATCTCATCTATAGATTGTCTTCCCCCATTCTCAGAATACAGAAGCTGACACTTTAGAAAAAATCCAAAGCTGATCTAATCCAGTATCTTGACTCTGACAGTAGCCAGTGGCAAATACTTGAGATAACTGCATTAAATCATGACTGCAGGCAAATGTGAAATAATCTTGTCTCTCAGAATACCCATCCTGCACTGAAATAGTTAAGGAATGACTTCATCTCTGAACCAGGAGGTTTACTATTCATTTAAACATACATGCTGTTACAATGTGTAACTTATACTTGGGAATCCTCATTATTCCTAGGAATACACTTTTTGGAATATGGCTAAGTAAGTCTCTGCAGCAGTGAGTGCCTCATCCCGTCATGTATGGTACCAGGAGATGGTGTTTCCCTTTATATATTTGTCAGTTCCCCTGAAAGCCACAGCGCTTTTGTGTCATGAGTTTGGAGAAACACTTTAGAAAGTTTCCCAGCAACTTATTTTTATCACATATTCTGGTATTTACCTCTTTTCTCACTTGACACAACAACTGCTTACATGGGCACCTCCAGCTTGAGGAGTTTGCCAGAGTTAGGAACATTCCTCCCAGTAGCAAAGGCTCATATGAATCTCAGTTTACTTCAGGCATCTCAGCAAACTGACCCAAGGAGATATCTCCAGAGGTCTATCGAGATGTCAAGGGCATGACCCTGAAAGTGCTACACTTTCTCTGTGCGTGGAGGAAAAATTGAGGTTCCCCATGCCAAGCGCCTTGAGTCAGGGTTGGGGGGATCAAGGCACATCCTTCATGACTTTGCTTACAACCGCCCCTGCCTGCATGTCCTCTTCTGGTCCTTGTCTTGACTCAGTGGAAACACCATCTCTAACCACGCTCTGAGAGCAGACACATTTCAAAAGATGGCAGGACTTACAAAGATACAGCAAACCAGTTACAG
Organism: Mesitornis unicolor; assembly: GCF_000695765.1. NCBI lineage: Eukaryota > Metazoa > Chordata > Aves > Mesitornithiformes > Mesitornithidae > Mesitornis > Mesitornis unicolor. Next base: position 253,799 of record NW_010183558.1, read on the forward strand.
ATTGCATTCAGATTTAGTTTGAAGATGCTACAAAGCTCAGCAAGTAATACCAGCTGAATTTTGCATTCACAACCTTCTCATGTCCTGAAATACAGCAAATGCCAGATCATGTCTTTCCCTTTCCGAGCTGCTGGGTGGAAGGAGAGCTGTCGTGCTGTTCCCCATTAACACCACCACCAGTCTGCTCCTCACACCCAGATTTTCTCACAGCGACCGAATGCCTTGCATGAGCTGTAGGTGGATTTCTAAGACCTAAGTTTGCCTGGAAGTATTTTCGTTACTCATAAACAACATTTTCCACAGGCCTATCTGTAACTCACTGCCTGAAGATATTTGACGTGGATGCCATGTATCTCCTTCACAGGCTTGCTCCTGTCCCAGGCTTGTTTCCAGTAATCTGCTACAAATAACAGTGTTTCACTTGCGTGCAAGACTCTTCAGACAAAGTTTTAATTTGAACTCTGTGCACTGGTTCTGAAGAGCTTCCCACTCCCATTCAGTGTGTTGGTTTTAATCTCCTGTATGGAAAATGCGGTTAAACCCATATGGAGTGATTTTGCCATCACCAGTACTGTTCCAGCCCTTATTCTGCTGTGAAATGCTGCCAGATCAGGAGATGGTGCTTTATTGTCCCCCTCCCTGCAGCAACTGACAGCACTGGACAGGCAACAGTCCCATGGTTCATGTTTAATTTAATCTGTGGCTGTCAGGATTACTGGACACTATCAAAAGACAGGAAGAAAAGAAAGGAAAGATCTTAATTCCACAGGGCTGTGGTCAACTGAGTGTTGAAACTGGAGTAGTTGAAATGAGAAAGAGTCAGGGTGAAGCAACGTATAAGTAGAAAATTTAGAAAAAAGAGAGGATGAGCTGTGAGGATAACTTGGGTCTGCTGTGTGTCCCACAGTCCAGGCTGTGAGGAAAAGCTCTATGTTAGGAGAGCATCAGCTCTGCTCTGCTCTCTAAGTGTAGATGATGCCATGGGCAGAGATGTGATCTATATTTCTACTCTGCCTCTCTTTGTAGCTGAAGTGAGACTTATGGTAGATGAACACATTTTTGAGGAAAAACCACTCTGGTTTCTACCTGAGGTCACTTCTTGCATGCTTTAACTTTGCTGGAGAAAGCAAAGGTCCATGGGGTGAAACACGTTGAGAGAAGGGCCATATAAAGCAATGCATGTATGGCTATAGATCACCTTCCACACCACACACAGACCTCAGCAAGCTGCGAGCAATCTCATACCTGTACCCACTCTCCAAACTGTGCTTCGCCGTGGCTTTTTATGTTTTAGCAAAACGTCTGGGCAAATAGTGAGCAATGATTTCCTTCAATTGTTGCCGCCATCCTCCACCACCTTCAAAATTATTCATTCTAAAGGAAATTTTAAAAAGCTTTTGTTTGAAAATTCCCTCCCTCTAATTGAGTGCATTGTGCAGAGATCAAAGCACTGTTTTTAGTGGGTCTTGGTAGGCAGTTTTTCTGAACAGACTCCAAGCTTTTGGTGCAGAATGGGTCAAAATGACCTTTGCTTTCTTACCCCCCTCCCACACTCATGCATTAGTGACTGCTAATCTCCATTAGCTGGCATGGAGTAGACTTAGTTTCTAGATCAATTATTCTTACAGCCGTATAGTTTTCACACAGAATAGAAGAGTAAACAGTGCTCCTAAATTGCACACATTTGAATCGTAGCCTTGCTCTACAAGGGACAATATCCCTCTCAAAGGCTTTTTTGATGGATACGTTTCACCTCTACCAGCTTTCTGCTCATGGAACCAGAGAGGAGAGAAGTGGAGGGAAGACTGAACCCACAGCAAGCCGCCACCAAAGAGTCCAGGTTTCATGTGCGGGTGAGTTTCCCGGTGCAGGACTCTCATAGGTGGGCAAAGCAAATAATAGCTTGTTTTATACCTCTGAACACTGAATTCAAATGTGAACTTCAGCAGAAACATTCATCACAATGAGGAACATGAACTGTTAAAGACCTAAAAAACAAAAAAGTAAATTTTATACATCACCCCTGGGGAAAACCTCCTCCCACACACATGTGTCAGATGCTAGTCTTGGCTTGACTATTGCCTGAAATGCTAAATCACTAAAAAGGGAAAGGAGATGGCCACCTTAGTATGGCTGGTTTCAAAGCTCTGTGTAGCTGATGACCTCTGGAAGGAGCCATTTGTCACCTGCAGGAAGCCCTGCATTTAGGATTATCAGAGGAAAGCAGCAGTTGGATGGCTCCAGAGAGAAGTACTTAATGGAAAAGGGCAAAAAAAGAAGAACAGAGGAAGATAATGTGAGGATTTACTCATAAACAGACGCATTTCACTGCTGCCAAATCAGCAACGTTACTAATGAGGGTTTAGAGAATCTCTTGCCAAATAACTAATATTACAGTGTGTGAAAAAGCTCAGGTTCTCTAAATGCATGCCTCTAACTCTCCAGCCAAAACCAGCTGAATGCTTCCTCATTTAATACTCAGTAAAATATTTTATTTAAATGTACCATAATGCGTTCAGTGTTTCTGTTACACTGAAACGCAATTTGTATCATTTAAATCCTGAAAAAAACCCACCACTTTTCAGGTTTGTTCAAGCCACAAAATACATCATGTTACCCATGGTTGCTGTACTGGGGAGTATTTTGAGGAGATACAGTAGTCCAAAACAGTATTCAAGTTACAGTAGTTTCCCAGTCTCAGACATTTTTTTTCCCTAATTTTTGAAGTCTACAACAATCCATCTGGAATTTTACATCCATGATCTTCTGGAAGAACAGGCCTTTCTTTCTGGAAAGTTTGAAGTAAGAATGGACAAAGCGCCTTTGAGACCTGGAGGTCCAACAAATGAGGTGTTTTCATTTTTGGAAAAGTTGCCCAGTTTGTGTTTATTTTGGCTCATCTGATCGTATATGGCTAGAGCTACGGACAACCAGGGAGGATCAATGGTTTTCACCAGTTCTTAGTAATATATAGAGACAAGGACTGGAGGCCTGGCCCAACAGACGCAATTAAAAAAATGGGCCAACATGTTTGAGTTTAAACCTGAAAATCTTAACATGGAAGATCATCGCCTCCAAGAAGCAACTTAATTACATTTGTCTAAATTGATGAAGTCCCTCATATGGTACTGAGGTGATTTAAAAAAGAGAAGGACTGTCAAACTCAAATTAAATGAACACTTAGTCCTTACTGCCTTGCAGAGCTGTCTCCTGAGGCTCTGGTGTGTCCTGCTGGACTGCAGCTCTTCCCTTAGTGCCATCTCCCCTTCCCAGCCCTGCAGTTAATGCTCTGCCTCTGCTGCAGATCCCCAGCTACACCCCCAACCCACCTTGGTTTTCCTTGACTTTATAGTTATTTTCATCACCTTGTGATTCATCAGGGCCAAATCACTTTTGACTTTTTTAGCAATTGGAAGTCCATTTCCTCCCAGACATCTATTTGTGACCCTTCTAGCATTACATATTCGCAAAGATGCAACTGAGCTGAGGAATTCTCTGAACCACAAACTGTTGAATCTTCTTGTACGCTTACCTTCTTCCTATGCTCTTTCTTAGGCATCTGTTACTGGCCAAGGCTCAGAAACAGGATAGGAGGCTACCAGGATCTTTATACATTAATTCTTCTGTTCTTGCACTCTTATAATGTATCATTTATGCTATGCTATAATCATAACTGCAAATCCGTGTGAGTAATGAGGCTATAATCTTTTCAGGAAAAAGGATGTTTCTTCTTTTAGGTGGAGCACTGATGTCTGTATGTTTATAAGCTATTCTTTCTGTCTTATCCACAAAGGAAGTGAATTTGGGGCTGCCCACTCAGCACAAGGTGTGACTGCAGTCATGATAGCTCAGTCTAGGCAGACTGTTAACAACAGCACTGACAATGTGGTGGTGCTGGTGTTAGCAGTGGCACTGAGTAAATAGCACAGTCCCAGGAGACCAAAGCTCTTGCTGTGGGGTCTTCGCTGTTACTGCAATTTACTCCAGACTTGTACTATCTGATTCAATTTTCTGCTGGAAAGCTAATCCTGGCTGTAAAGACTCCAACTTTCCCAAGCATGACATCCAGTGTGAGTCAAAATTAAGGGCATCCCAATTGCCAAAAATGTTCTACACCTCTATACACAACTTGGTTTCTGGAGTGTAACCTTGATCTACAGACATTGGAAAGACAAAAGCCCTGCTGGAGCTATGTGGCTTCGCTTCCATGGGACTGCAACAGTCACCTCTGAATTTTGAAATTCCCTATGTCCCCTTGTGATGCCGAGATGTTTTGGAGGAGTCAAAGAAGCCTGAACCAACCCCTCATCCCTCCTTGCTCCGCTCTGCCAGTAGAGGGTTAGACAAAAGTTTGCTGTGTGATACTGTCCAAACTATTAAAGAACAGCATGAAATGACACGTGGCAAACACCCCCCTCCAGCCAACATGTAAATGTGAGATTTATATAATGATAGGAAAACAAAGCAGATATTTTTCTTTTCTAATGAAAAATGCATATAAGCAGCTACAGCAATAATGTCTGCCTGACCTTGGCCAATCTGCTTCAGTATATATCATGCAAAGTGCCTCCCAGGAAGAGTTCAGCACACTGAAGAGTTTGAAATTGCCTAGGATAAATCATAAACAAAATAGACTGCCCTCTAAATTAAAAGGCAACCTGATGGAGGTGTACAGTTCCTGAACACAACACTCCATGATCACAAAGTCACCTGTGCTGTGTTGTACACACACGAGCATGGATGGAATAGCAAACTGTTTACGAGCAGGAAAAAAATCATTTCAGGTCTTGGATGGGTGGGTAGATGGGAGAGGAGCTGCATAGTCAAGGCTTGTGTCACTTGATCTGCAGCCTTCTAGGCAATGTAACTTTTCTTTTCAATTTACCACAGAAGCTGCCGGGATAAAGAAGCTGTTTCTCCGCAGCGCAAGGGTACTCTCTGACTCTGGAAAGTCTCAGTCACTTGGAAACAGAGGTGGCAAATGCTGGCAGTGTGAACATAGTCATTTTTCCATCACTCATGCTGAAAGTTGTTTTCTGTCTCCAATCTCTTTGACATGAATGCTCTGATTTTGAAAAAATAATGTGCGCACACAAAAGAAACCACTCAACGCCATAGCAAGAAAATATGTTTATCATGCTCATTTGGGTGCTGTCATAACCTGGGTATTTTCAGGATTCTCAAGTTGCCCACTCCAAAGTTGAAAAATCATAGATAAAGCTTTTCAAAATCCTGAGATCATCTTAAAAAAATCATGAGATGGTTGAAAAATTAGCAACAGACTTTCACTAATTTGAATTCTAAAGATTAAACCATCATGGCTCGTATTCTCAGTCTCTTCTTTGCAACAGCTGCTTGTGTTTTTGTTTTCATTAAAAGGTGAATTCTTGTGTAGTTGCCCATAGGAAAACAGCCATTAAAAAATCATAGAGGTTAGTGATTTTGGTTTAGTGAGATGCTTACCCAGATACGTGCAGACAAAAATGTCATGGTCTTACTACAGCTCTCGCAATGTTCTGTGGTTTTGCTAAAGGTCCACTAGCTGGAGTAAAGTTATGTTCATGAAAATTCAGCTTTTAGTAAAAAAAAAATAAATTAATGAGGAATGTCTAGGCATTAAGATTATGGAGAAATATCTGTAAGTGTGAAGCTGGAAGTCAGACAGTAATCCAGATCTCAAAGGCATGACTTTTACAGTGAAACATCACAATTTTCGAATGAGTCCCTTGGATCTGAAGGCCTGGCTCAGGGGTTAGACTATGGGGTTGGGATGTTAGCAGTACCCCAAAATGCTCAGATGATCTGAGGAAAACCTGGTCTGGAGTTAAATGCACAGACAGGACACCCATTTACGCATGTGCCTCAGTTGCAGGAGGGAGTGTATAAACACAGACCTGTCTGTGTGTATTAAAAAAAACCCTGTGTGTTAACAGCAGCACCTTCTGGGACCACTGAGAAGAGAGTCAATCCTTAATGGTTTACACCACTGTACCAGTGTAATGCAGTGATGTTTCTGGCTCGCAAAACTGGGAGACACTGGCTGCAATCAAGAAATGCACAGCCTGGAATCACCTCAAGTAGTTGTGAAGTCCAAATCCTAAAGCTGCCATGTGAACAGCAGCACAAGGAGTGAGCTCCCGGCAGGCCTGACACTGCAGCAAACTCCCCTTCCTACAAAGGGAAAGGCCTCAAGCAGATGGGATTCAATCCCAAATAAATGAAGTCTGAACTCAAACCGGTCCTCCCAAGTGAAATGTTTGGCTCTTCATTGTGTTACCCTCAGAGCCATCCTGCTTTTGGAGAAGGGTCAATGTTTTACATCTCTGAGCCTCCCTGTTTGGAAGGTGACTGTAGGAAGCCACGTTGTGGTACTCTCAAAGCATCCAGAGGCACCCAGACAAAATCACCTCTCATACACCCCCTGCAGCTGAGTCCCCAGCCCAGGTCTTAAAGAAGGAACTCACACTAAAGTGGCAATGATAGACTGAAGGCTAGCAGAAAGGAATAATGAAAAATGAGGTTTTGTGGTATATATAAAACACCCAAGATCTCAGAAATCTGTTTCCTTTTACCACCCATATGAGTCACTAACCAGGTTGAAATCTGCAGCCTTTCATTTTCTCCACCATAAGTACCTGCTTCTTGAGTTAGGATGCATGTAGCATCTGTTCCCAGTGTCCCCACCAGCATACGACAGCACAGGCTCACATGAGCACTTGCAGGATGCAATATGTTACTGAGCACTATGATTTGGGGTGTGCTCCCTATATCAGTGAGCAACCTGTGGACAGCTGGAGTGACGCCTTTGCTTGGCCCCTTTGCACATCACTGTCTACAAGCGCAAGCCGAAGTATCAGCTCTTCTGCAGCAATCACAGAGAGAGATTCATCAGTGTGTACGCAGCAGGGATATGGGTAAGTAGACTAACTTCAAAAAGAAAGTCCAGCACCAGGTTCCCAAGCAGCAAATTCAGCCTGTGCTTTCTGAAAGCCATATCTCAAAGTGGATGAGTCTGGCTATGGAGGGTCAGACCTTTGCTCAGCTCCTACCTCTGCCTGCATGGATCTCAATTGAGCTATCTGTTAACTTAGGTGTCAAATGGGTGAGTGATGGGCAGCCCCTCCACAAAGCAGAGACAGGAGGTCATGGCTCTTAATGCAGCTATGAAGAGCACATCAATACTCACCCTGGGTTGCAGAAGTGCCGAGACTTGTATGGTCTTTGAGCTGGTACATGAGCACATCCCTCCCGGCTCGTCCAATGCAGGCTGGAGCTCCCTGCACAGCCACGGATCCTGCTGGCCACAGCAAGGCCAGATCCTGCTGCTGGGGAGGAATGCAGTCAACAGCCCTGGGATAGAGCAGCCTGAAGCTATTTTCCCATATTTTTATTTTGGGGATGTTTTTGTTTATCCAGCTCATCCATTTGCATTTGCTGTTTTGCTATTTCATCCTGTAAGAGCTTGCTAAGCAATTCTTCATGGTTGTGAGCATTGGCAGGGTGCAGCCTTCCACCAGACTGGGCCTTTTCTCCAGCTCTGCAGAGTGAGTCACTCCAACACCCTCTCCTCCCCTCTTTTCTTTCTCCCTGTGAGACACAAAAGGATAAAAGGCCTCCTATGAAACGCTGGGTGAGTGCTGACACTTCTTGCCACACAGCTGATAGGACTGAGTTTATAAAAATAAAACTCCATAATGAAGAGCTCAGGAGATCGTTAAACTAGAGAAGAACCATTTGCTCAGCTAGGGAAGTCTTCTGAAAATCACACACACACATTCACCCCCAAGGGATTTCACCCTGATTTCCTTCTGTTGAGGCAAATAACTTTTATTTTGATCAAAGCATGACTTCCAGAAAGCCGTTCAGTATTGGTTTCAGGATGTCTTGCTTTCCCTCCATAGTTTGTGCTAAGGGTTAATCAGCCTTGCTGTTTTAATTATTTGTTACGTGCTTTATTTCCCCTGTGAATTTGACTGCCCTAAAATTCCAGGCTGAGCTTCTTCTTACTGGTTCTTGTTGTGCTGCTCTCTGGCTGAATTTGAAAAGCCCCTGTAGTGCCCGGTATCTCTGGAATGTACTTGGACCCTTCATGAAGTCAACTCCTCTTCCTTTTATTGTCCTGTTTATCTGAGGGACTGGAGGGAAATTGGGCATACGGTGATCACCCCAGGGAGATCATGGGGAGCTGGGGCTGCGTCCAGCTCTGGAGGGATTACCTGAGCACACTACAAGTGTTTGCTGCATGGTCTTCTCTTTTCCATCCTGGGAAACATCCTGGTGAGGGCTCCTTCCTTCAGCGACTCCCTGGGAACTTGTCCCTGCCCTAGAGAGCACATGGGTTGTGTGATGGGAAATGAAGTAACACGATGGCACAGCCACTTCGTGACAGAGGGAGGATGGTGAGCACAGCCCAATAACCAGAGCACTCTACCAGGAACCGATGTTTCTTTGTTTTCATTACTTCATTCCCCTTTACACAACCAATCACTCATCTTCCTCTGCATTGGCACCTTTAGCCTCAAGATTGTCTTCAATTTCTTGTCTTTTTTTGATTCATAGACTACAAAATCCTGGGAGAAGGTTCACAGCCTCACTACATCTGCACAGCACCAGAGGTATCCCCTGTGCAATGTGAGGAAGTTGTGTTCCCAGTGTGAGACATACTGCTTGCTGATGAACACAGACCTTGAGCTCTTCTCCAATTCTCCACATAAGCCTCCTTCCTGACTTGTCCCACAACTTCCTGTTGAAGTAAGGGCCCATGACTCAGTTTCTCCAACCAGTGAGGTTATCAGTGTTACTGATGGAGACACACACTCTCCTGGTGGGAGTGGGACCAGAGGTCTGGTGAAGAGGTGTTCTAAGTGGTGGTGCTCAGACACAAAACTGCTTTGATTGTCAATAATCCCTCTTTTTAATCTCTTGCCCATAAACTGTTGAGTTCCTTAGATTTTATAGGGACAAGAACAGCTCTTGCCAGTGGCAGCATTTTTAGCAGCAAATCCAGATAGTGCCCATTTTGCAGCCTATCAGCAACTGAACTTGACACCCTTTCACTCTGAAATGGACTTCGGGTTTCTTCCCTCAGTTTTTCCTGCCTCAAAATCCAGGTTGGTTTGTTGAAATAAGAAGTAAACATAATGACTTTAATGGGATGAGCTTGCGGGGCTGTTGGCTGACTGAGGCCACCCAGCTCGAGTTCAGTGTGAGACAGTCTGCACCTTATAAGGCCAAGAGATGAAGGCATTTAAAACAAAAAAATAAAGGATCTGAACATGTTATTTAAATCATGGTGCAGGCAATTTTTTTAAAACTTTTTTTTCCCCCCTTCTGGTTCATGACAAAACCTGAAATATGCAAGTGCATATAACGTCTAACATTTGTTAAACCCAGACTGAAGGCCTGCCAGATAGCACTGAAAACAAACTGTGAATATTTTAAATGGAGTGAGATATACATGACGGAGTAAATAAAGGGCACATACCACATAAGAAAAATTGGACAAAGTTCAAATGCTATTCATCTTGGAGAGAGGCTTTTGAGCAGAGTAGTGCAGCTTGGAAATGCTTGCACGTGCATTAGGGTCCATTATGGTCAGCCAGCTTTTGGGGGCAAGGGGAGTCAAATCATTAAAAAGAAAAAGGAGAAAAAAAATTGACATCTCAGGTATTGCATGCTATTAGGTAATCATGGCTCTGAAGAGCTACGAAAAGGGAATAAGAGTTGCATTAGGCAATAGACAGAAGTGATCCAACATGTCAGGAGTTCAATGCTTCTTCTAGGACTTAAGTGCTAATAAAATAAGCTCCTGAACTGCTGAAGGCACATGTCCAGCCCTGAATGCTTTCCAGTTCCTTAGCAGCCATTATTTCTTTCTGTCTGATAAAGCCTTTTTAACTCTACTTTCCCAAGCCCAGAGACAGTCCCAAATTTTGCTTGTTTTTTCTTTCTTTGGGTGCTTTTTAGTTGACACCACTTTGGAAATTGAAACTAATTGAGCCGACATTC
>NW_010183558.1:263837-287897 GCF_000695765.1 Mesitornis unicolor
TAATGCCACTTTTCCAATGTTTAAAAACATTTCTCACTCTACTTGTGGATTTGATGGGAATCATAGCTATGGAAAAAGACAACATTGCACATACAAAATGGAAAAAAATTGAATTAAGTTACCCATAAATCAGGAGTTTGCTCTGTGCAGGCAATAGGCTCAACTCTATGAGTAGAGAGAAGTTGCTCACAAGAGAAAAAAAGATCTTTCACACACATGGAGAAGGATCTGAGAACAAAATCAGTATTTTCGGAAATGTTAGGACTGGGCTTTGGAGCTGCCAAATAGAAGTGGTAGCTCAACACTCCAGGACCACTGTTGGAAATTTTGGAGCTTTCGCTGGAGCTGAAACAAGCTATCTCAAGGAGTTTGCAAGGAAGTTTATTAGAAGTTTATTGTAGACTTACTCGCAGGTCAGCAGGAGAGCTCACAAAACTCTACCCATGAACTCCTGCTCCAGAGCCGTCCTCACAGCCCCTTCTCCAAAACCTGGTGCATCAGCCTTCTCCCTCAGCCAAAAACTGACAGCTCTTGGCAGCCCGGCTCAGCATGGCTGTTGGTTTTAATCACATTGCTTAATTTCTGTTTTCACTTTATGCTCATGTGTCTGTTGCCCATGAACTCTGCATTTTAATAGCAGCACGTCAAAAGGTCTGCTTCAACGCACTTTGGGGTATGAGCAGGGGACGCTCATTTGTCATCTTCCACAATATCGGGCATCTCTGTCCTGTTTGGCTATCTCCACGGGACCTGTTTGCCAGGGTGGAAGGCGACAATATTTTTCCAAAGGCTCTTCTCTCCACCAAATGACAGGGGTCTTTGTGCTACCTCATGGGAGTCCCTCTCACCCCACACTGCCCTTGGAATAAAAAAAGCAGAGGAGCGCCCTGTTTAAATATGCATATAAAGCTCTGCTGCACAATAGATTAACTGCCATCAGCTTTCTATTTAGTGCTAGGAAAAAACAGTAGAGATTTTTAATTGATAATTCAGAAAGACACCCCATTGAATCGTGTTAATAATTACATCTGCCTATTCTGAGCTCTTCATCTACGCAGGGGTAATAGAGCCTTGTCCCTCAGGGACTGGAGCCCAGCTGAGAAGGCGGGACACCAAGCAAAGGAGTTGTAATTTGTATTTTGTCAACAAAAGCTGCTTAATCCTCCAGAAAGGCATCCTTCAGAGAGGCAAGCCTTTGTCCCGGGGTTTTCAGAGCAGAGGAGGAGGATAGAGAGGGAGGGAGAGAGGGTGAAAAGGGAATTACTGGCCACATGTAATTTATGGTTGAAAAGGTTCATTTATAGCTATCCCACTGTTGTATGCTTAGCCTGAGACCCTACTAGCTTCTCATTCTCTCATCAAGTTTGCCTTTTGTGGCTATACGAATGGTAATGATTTGAGGAGAGGTTGGTCATGGTTGTTAAGAGTCATCTAGCATGATCAGAACTGAAGTCTCAAATTGATATTCATGTTTAAATACTTTTCACCAGCATGAAATTTGGGAGCCCTGCAATAATCATCTAGGAGCAGTCAGTCATGATGTAGTACTATGCATACATGTATTTATTAGCCACATTTCAGTTTGTTTTCAGTAAGTTTCAGATGACACAAAGCGTCTTTAACATCTGGTAGAAATGATTAAGTGTATATGAGGAATAAATAAATAATAAAATATCAAAACTGGAGTCTCAGAGCTGAAGCCCTCTGAGCTCTGGTGATCCAAGCATACCATCTGGTTTTGTTTTCAGGTCAGATCCAAACCAGAAGACACCTATTTCTTGTACTGCTGTTTGGGTACAGTGAGAAATAGGAGGCAAAAAGCCCTGTAACTGCAGCAGCTACAACAGCTGTGACATTTATGCCACATAAGGCTGGCATCTCATAGGAACAGATCCCAAAGCAGCGTTACCCTGTCACTCCATCCGACTTCCAGCCTGGTCTACCCAGGTTCCCAACCCACAAAAGGAGAGAGCAGTCCTATACCCTCATGGCAGGGATATCAGGGGCTGGCCATAGGAAATGAGACTTCTGTCATCCTCAACTTAAAGCCAAGGTCCCAAGTCCTTTGCTGTAGCACCACTTCAAAAAAGCTGTTTAGATACAGTTTGGTATGTGTGGATTACCATCTACCCACCAGTGGGTGCCTCGCCAGGCTGCTGTTAGTAGGAGGCCCATGTAGGCATGAGGCAGTAGTGAAAACAACATAGGACAGGATATGATTGCAAAGCACAGCTTGGCCAGCCAAGTGTTTGCTCTCTGTTTTCAGGAGGAAAGCGACCTGTTCTGCAGGCATTCAGGACAGGCTGTATGGAGCTGTGGTTTGATGACTGTTGAGCCACCTCGTCACTGGAAATGTGGAGCCAACCTGAACATCTAAACACAGATCTGAGGACACTCAGAATGTTGAAATCCAAATTTGCTGCTTGATCTGCATTTCATCACTGGGTGTCTGTTTGTCTGCGACCAACCCAAAAGAGTAATTTCAATATATATCAACTTCACACCATGAAAATCAACTATTCCAAGCGGGGCTGACACATATAGCAGCCAGGCTCCAGAATCAGATCTGAACTTGACACTTACAATCCATCCTTGCATGTTTGCCTTCCCTCCAGATTTCTCCTTCCTTCCTTCTTCTTCCCTCTGATTGTGTCCATCTCCTCTCCATATTTCTGAATAAAATTGCACACACTGCCCCATTTCTAGGTGGTGGGCCTTTTTTCAAATCAGAAGCTAATTGCTGTAGAAAATCTAAATAATATGAAGTCACTAGACTTCAGAAGAGTAGTTTGAGGGTTTCCATTCTCTAAAAGAATTTAATTTTAAAGAGTGAACAAAAGCAGCAAGGGCATTTCCGGGACAAAAAGAAAAGGCACTTTATAAACCAAATCAATAAGTGTTCCTGCAACAGCCTAATCATTAATTGATTCATATGGCATTTTATCAGTGCAACCCGTTCAACAGGAAACTCACTAATCAGACAGTTATTTGTCTCTGTATAGTGCATACCATGGATGATTTTCTTCACTCAAAGGCATTGTTTGGGAGATCGATGGGACTAAGCAACTGCCATGCCACTCTTATTGCACCACCTTCTTTGAGCCCCTCACCCTCAAAACCTTAATGAGGTTTTACCTACCTTGCATACGTGTAACACATCCTGAGAGCTGTCCAGTCTGTAAGCAGAGTGCTTTTTCATCTCACTTCTTAGCAAATAGAGAGTTTAAGGCCATTACCACCTTTCTGTATTATGTTTAGCTTTTTCTTAAGTTTCACTGTGGATAATGAGTTTCATAAATGTGAACAGGGACAAATAATAGTATGTGCATATGGACAGGGCAAAATTAATTTCTGAAGTGAACCCACTGAAGGCAAATACGAATGTAAAATCATTACCCAGGTAATTAATTTGTCCCTTCTGCATTATCCCTGCTAATATGTGCTGTAAATACCTCTGAGTAAATGTCTCTTAGCAAATGTCTCTTAGCGATGGGTTGTCATGCACCTGTAGCTGTGTTTTAACACAGCAGCTTCCTTGCCTGTGCCTTTCTGTCCACCTTTGATCTTGCATGTGAACCATTAGGGCTGGGTTATTACCTGGTTACTAATCTTGGGTCTGAGTAATTTCTCCATGGCATTACCTGAGTTGAATCATGGGGAAAGGGGGGGAAGAGAGCATGGTGCATCATGTAACCCAACTGGGATGTTTTGGGGTGGCTGAGGTACACAAGGTTTATGGTGCAGTATTGACTGAAACTGATGTGTGTTTGCGTTGATACACTGCAGTCACAGTACCAGGGGTTCCTGGTCTATTTAGAGGCGTCATGCTTCATTTAGTCCCTTTGGTCATTCGGTAACTATTTGCATTACCTTTCTTTGCCTTTATTACTACAGAAGGGGGACCAGTGTGTTCTTAATTGTAAAAAAGAGTTGGACAGGTACCTGAGAAACCAGAAAAACAGGAAGGGAACAATGTCTTGAGGGAAACATACTGCTCTTACAAAGCCACCAGTGACTTGGTAGAGGAGCTGCTGAGAATGGGACCAAGACCTCCTCCCAGTTATTTCCCTCTCTATCACCATATCTCCATGGTGTACAAGGTTTTCCTGGTCTGTAAATAAAAGCAGAAGCAGAGACCTTTTTTTTTCCCCCCACTTTCCTCATTCACAAGATGAGGACCGAACATCAGATCACTCAAAACCTCATTAACTAAAAGCCTTTTGCTCAGGCGGGAGCAGAATCAGCCTGACCAAAACACTCTGTGCCTGCATTTGGGAGAGGATGACTCCAAATAACACTTGGGGTTTACTCACAAAACAAAACCAGCATGTTCCTGTTGAGCCAAAGCCTGTTTAAGGATTTCATAAGCAGCAGACCAGCTTCAGCCGGAGAGACTGTGCCAGGCTGCTGAATTTGCTTAAACTTTTCAGTTGGTCTAAATCAAAAGGGAAAAAAAGCACTTTCATCGAGAGAATTAAATAGCTGTGCTAATTTACCCCTACCCCATGCTCCTTAAGCAGTGTCTCAAAGGGAAGTCTTTGCCTATGTTTTCAATTTTGGTCATGGGGAAGGTAGGAGGAAGAGAGCACTAAATTCAATTTAACCTTTCATAATGCACCAAATGCTGTCTGCTCATTGCTAAGAGCTGAGGTGGTCCCTTTCCAGACTTACAAGATGTTGTACTATATAGCTTTTCTGGTTTTTGCTTCATTTCAGGGAAGAAAACTCACATCAAGAAATAAAGTTTAGAGCCATTCCCAGTTCTGTTATCTACTTCTTATATTAACCAGAAAAGTTATTTCTCTGCTACCACACATTTCATTATCTGTTCTTATCTTGCTGCTTGAAATTTTCTCACTGGTTATTTCTGTTCCCTGAGAAATTATTTTCCCCAGAAGCAGCATTTTCCCAACAGATTACCAGCATTGTTACAATTTCCCATCTTTTTTCCTTCCACCCTCACTTATTACCAAACATTTACATTGATAGATGAAGGTGGGACAAGCAGGGATCTCCCGGGGCTCTGGATTTGAAGCTGAGCCAGCCCTTGCTCCCTCCACTGCTGCTGGAAGCTGTTTTGGAGCTGCACTGCTCAGGTGGCTGGAAAACATCTCCTGATTTCCTGACTATGTTTATTAGTGACCAGTTTATATCCATTTGTTCTTGTGCCAACCCTGCCTTTTGCTTTAATAGCTCTTTTCCCTCCTTCGTATTTACTTCCCCAATGTATTTATAGACAGAAATCATGTTCCCTTCATTTGGCTGGGCTTAACAAGCCAATCTCTTTTAGTCCCCTCTCATAAACCAGGCTTTCCAAGCCTTGATTATGCTCCATTCTAGATGCTTTTCTTTGCACCTGTTCCTGTTTGAATTCATCTTTTCTGATAAAGTCAAAACAGTTTAAAGTCACTGAAATATCCTACTGACTGAAGGACTGGGTTTGATTACTTTCTAGCCAGAAGCATTATAATAGATTTTGATACTATTTTATAAGGGCTATGTTTAAAAGCTATGTATTTTTTTAAATTAATGTATAATCTAATCAGTACTTGAAGAACCATGATATAATAAAGAGGTTGTTCTGACAACCAAGGAGACATGTGGCCATGATTGGCATGAAGCAGATGCTTGCTCTGCCTGCAACATCACTCCATTCAGTGCTGGGGGAGAATCTATTTATTTAACTCTACCAGTTAACCTTTATTTTTTAAGGTTTGCCATATCATCCATCAAATTGGGAGGATTGCTTTTCACAGGTGCAAATGAGTCATCAGATGTTTCCCAGCTTGGAAAACATTTAGAAAATTAGGGGTAAGAACTTAAAAAAAAAAAGACAGACAAGAAATTACAGTCGGTCTCACAGCCCTTGCTGGGATGCAGCTGTCCTGCAAGAAGCAGAGATGAGTTTTCTTCCACCACAGGTTTTGTGCTGGTTTCTGAGCTCCTTGTCAGCAAACGTCAGCAGCTCTAAAGCTGAGCCCATCCCGTAATGAAACAGTTATCCCAGCCTTAAAGGCAGGATTAGCTACCCGAAGTGGAGCAGAGAGCCCCTCTGCACTTTTTAACACCTCATGAAGAGATCTGGCTGCCAACAAAAGGAAAATCCTAATGTGTAAAAAATGCATAATAATAAGGACTTTGGCTGAGTGGAATTCCATCACGGATCAGATGAAATTGCCTTGTGCAACTTGCTGAGGGCTCCATGCTATGCTAAATGACCTTTGTACCATGTAAAATGGGCACTGCTGCAGGATGCGGGGAGAACCAGGGGCTGGGCTGCTCTTTTCTTTCCCCCCCCTATGGAGTTCAAGCTTGTCAAGAATACAACAAAAACCAGAGGGAGAAAGAGGGGGAAGAGACGTCCCATTGAATTTTTCATGAATGATTTTTGTCAGAGGAGAAGGAACATCTGTGTTTATGAAGGGTCCGGGGAGGGGGCACAGCAAAAACAGGATGCGACCATCTGGTCCTGGGTACCCAAAGACATGTGCAATGCCCCATGAAGGTGGTAAAATCCAACCTGTGCTGCAAATTTTAAGGATACAGCTGAAAAGCACCCTGCCTTTGCCCCCTGTGTTGCCTGCCTGAGGCTGCCTGCTTTGTGCTTGAGGAGGCAGTGACTCCCAGAGGGTTTGGGGCTGAGGTTTCAGTGGGTGCTGATGCTCAGCCCTCTAAAAATCAAGACCTTTCTGCCTCAAAATTATCAAAAACCCATGAGTCCCCCATCTGTTGGTGTGACCAGACAAGGTCATATACCTGATCGTCACCCGGTGCTGTTCATGGGTGCCTGCAGACCTGGGAGAGGCCTTTTTTTTCCCCAGTGGTGGCTTCAGGACTGGACATGTGTTGCTGTCCTGGGCTCAGCATCAAGGTGCTTACTGCTGGTCCTGCTTCCTGTTTACTCCACGAAGGACTGAGACAAATGCATTAGGAGCTATACAAACACAATGCAAAAGCTTACAACTGCCTATCCAGAAATACTGCACAGAGAATCCCACTAACTAATCTCCCCCTTGAAGATTTGCCCAGGAGGGTGATGAAGGACTCTGAAAGCAGCAAGACAACTGTAGTTACAGAGCACCTGAAAATCAGCCCTTGAGCTCCTGTCAAGACTTGTATTTCTGATGTTGCCTTCTGCTCCCAAATAATCCCATACTGCCCCACTCCTACACAGCCGTGTATCCTGAAGGGTGAACAAGCCTGAACAGGCAGAGATGAGTATCTGCTCAATGGCATTAGATCTCTAAACTGCTTCAATCTCCTGACTGCACTCCATGCTGCTTTGCAGCTCTTTAAATAAAGATGTCCCAAGTAGAGGTACAAAACTCACAGACCAGACAGTATTCCTGAGGGTCAAAGGAAAAAACAGCCAGAGAGGAGAAATGGAGCTGGAGGCCTGGGTTCTTTTTTCTCCACTGTCATTTTGCATGACTCGAAGCTGTTTATTCACTCTGCCTCCAAATCTCTTTTCACCTATCTGTGGAATTCATACTGACCTGCCAGAAATTCTTCATGAGTTAATTTGGTCTGGGAATGTTAGAAGAGCTGCTACTGAAAGGCAAAAGGGATTTTATTTATTTTTTACATTTTAATTTTTATTAAATCTTGTTCCTCTCTCTACCTCTCCCTCCACCCACTGCCTGTGGCCAGAAGGTAAGTCTGCACCTTCTAAGAGCATTGCAGAGCAAGAGCTTCCACAAATCTCCCTTGAACTTTCCTCCTGAAGGGCTGGTATCAGATACTGTCAGAGACTTGATCCATGTAGAGATAACAGGAGTAATTTATCTTTTGCAGCAGCTCATCTTGCCCAGATGTCCTCAGTGCTGAATCAGGGTGGAGCCTCTCTCTTGGAGGACAAACAGGAGAAGTTGCCCCTGATGCTTATTTTTCTGGTGATAGCAGCAACATTTGATGCCAGTGATGCCCCTTCCTCAGCTGAGGCAACCACTGAACGGACACAGGGAGCACATTGGTTGTCCTCACAGGTCTGACATCCCCTCAGAGAGGTTTTGCTCTTGACGCAGAGTGAGATCTTTGAGCAACGACCAAGGGGAATGGAGGTCTCCTATGCCCCATCAGCACTGCTCATGGTCGCATGCCCACCACACTCAAGGTGGTAGCACCAGGGTGGCTAAGTTCCCGTAGCTCCCTGACCCTGAGCAGAGGGTCTCATGCCTCATAGGAAGGACCATTCCCCAAAACCATTACTGGACACGTAGGGTTTTAGGCATTTTTTGCCAGACTGACTCAATGGACATGGCACATTCACCCACACGCACTGTGCAGGGCAACCCTGCACAGCGCTTTCCCCCCATACCAACCAGTCCCTGCACAACAACCCCTTTCTTCTTCAGTTCAAAGTGCTCTGGCACTTCATCTGGAAAATCCTTTAAATCTACATTACCTCTGCCTTATTTAATCTTTTCGGGAGCGCTGACATCCAGTGCATGAAAAAGAGATTTTAGGCTCAAAGGAAAGCTGCCCCTGATCACTTCTTGAGGCTAAGTTACAAACTGAATTGGAAACTGGAAGCTGAAAAGAATATGTTACCTTTTAAGTGTCACATTTTCCTCTGCAAAAAAAAATGCCTTTTAACTGAGCTGTTGCAGAAGGAGTAGAAATAGCATCAAGCCACAAGCTTAGATTTTGCATTATGCTTTGAATGCTCCTAAACAGGTGCCTTTGGTGTCTGGCTTTGTTTTTGCAGAAATGGGGGCTACCAGGCACATACTTGGAATTTGGAAATCCCTTGGACTGGTGAAAGTTTAAATCTCTGTGCTGAAGCACTGAGCTGCAAGTGCCCACTGCTAACAGTAATTCATAGCACAAAACAGATGCAACCTCAGCACAGGAGCAGCCCTGAGCATGCTGCAAATATCAGAAAGAAAAGCAAAGAGGAATTTTTAGGCAGCACCAAGGTAGCTGAACATCATGAATCTCTGTTTATTATACCTGGAAACTGCAAATCATAATGCTGCATGGAGCTTACCTGGTTTTAACTTGGGGTGTTGCAGACTTTGGGTGTCTGAGTTGAGGGATGTGCAGTGATTTGTTGTACAACCAGTCCCTCCATGCTCCAGGACCCAGGGCAGACATGATCCTGGACCCCCATCAGCAGAACTATTTTAGGACACAGTCAGTGAGGACACATCCTGGAGCACATCACCTCTCCAGCAAGCACAGCTGCCTCCAGCTAATTACTGACCAAAACCTATTTGGGGTCACTGTACCCCCAGAGTGCCTTCCTGCCTTTCCTCCAGGACACTTACCTGGGGCGGGACTCATCAATTTTGACAGAACTTCAATAGGAATTTTGCCCAATTAAGAAAAAGAAAGCCACAGTTTCCCTGTAGGAAAGATAATCACTGCTGTCTGTGTGTGAACAGACTGTAGGACACTGATAAGACCGGTGTAACAGAATAAAACACTATTTATACATCAGACAAGCTGAAAAATGCTGATTAAAATGTCAACTTTCACAATCAAACGGCAAATATAAAGACATATTTTCTTATCTGTTAAGGAGCGTTCATAGCAGCCTAGGCCAGAAACCCTTTGATATTGTACAGTATCCAGTAACGTGAGTGCTCTTTACAAAACAAGCACAAGTGTTTGTTGCAGGAGATCTTGGCTTGGTCCATACCTCTGACAGTGACTTGATTTAAGAGATCCTGCTATGGCTCAATTCAGTTGCTTATACATGGGCAACTAGGGCCATCAGACATGGCCTTCAGTGTCCATCTGGCCTCCAGAAGGACACAGATGGCCCAAACCCTTCCATTTGATGTGTTGGTCATCTTTGTGTTGAGATACTCCCGGTTTTGTCCAGAGACAAAAGATAACCAGACCAGATCAGATTGAACCCCATGCATCAGATTGCAGTCTACAAAACTTGAAATACTTTTTCTTCCTCATTTTTTGAAACAGGCTGCAAGACCTGGAGATGTGCTCCATAGCAGGGCACTCTCCTAAATGTTTACATTATGTACTTCTGTACTATACATACTTAAAACGACTTGGAGAAGAGCTCTTTCCCAGTGCACTGATTTTGATACTGGTCTTTCTTGGGAGGCTGGTGAACTTCCTGTGTTCATACCTCCTCCGTGTGCTGAGTATCAAAATAAAATACAAACAGAAGCAAATTGATTGTTTTTTATGCAACAAAGCTAACAGTCATGCAGGGCAGAGGCAAAGGAAGCTCAGTCTCTGGCTGTCAAAGACCTTCCCATGGGCATCAAGCGGAGCCTGCCCTCAGCTCATCGAGGCTTCATCCGGATCCAGCAGCCCCAGAAAAGTTGGGGTCTGGTTGGTAGAAGTAAAGAGAGGGAAGCACAGGTTGTGTTTGCACCAGAGCGCTGCGGCTTGCACCCTACACTGCGTGTTAAAACAAGCAGTGGATTGATGAGCAAAACCTCAGGAGCAAACACCCCTCCTGAGCAGATGCAGACAGCCAGGAGCTGGAAACGTGCATCTTCTCCCAAACCAGCGGGGCTTGAAACAGGGCTGTAAGGGAGTGCTGCGTGCGAGCAGCTCCATCAGAGCAGCCCCGGGACAAGCTCTGGTTCAGGCAGCTCTGAGTCACTGGTCTTCACACCTTCATCCCGGAGCCGGAGCGGAGAGCAAGCCCACACCAGCCCTGAAATGATGTCGGGTGTTCCCCCACAGCAGCTATGCAGGGATATGAGCAAGAGGAGCTGCAACCACAGCACCACTTGCTGCTCATCATCCTTTCCATCCCACCTCTTGCATGGAGAGGACAAGTATGGGACGTCCTGCTTAATTCTGGACCTAAAGCCCAGGATACTTAATGGGGTGCTGGGTGGCAGCAGATTTGCCCCCCTGGCAGGGAACCTTCCTACTCCTCTGTAAGGGAAAGCACTCCAGCTGAACCCCTATTTTGCCAGTATTTATTCCTGCCTGAGGTTGCCATTGCCTCTCAGCACCATCACTGCCTCCCTCTCCCAGGGCACCCCAGATGTGGAGCTCATACCTGGAGCTGCCCGAGAGGAGACGGGCTTGGCTCCGAGGCCAGGCAGACAGGTGAGTGCTGCTGGTACCGCAGCTCCTCGGGGGGAATCACTACCTGATTTATCTCCAGCCAAAATCCTCCCTGATGTAAACTGTAGAAGCTCTCTTGGCAGAGAGCCCCATCCCCTTATATAAGCTGAAATATTGCCCTTTGAGATTTATCCATTACTGCCAGACTGCTGAGCTGTCTGTCTTCAGCGAGGGCCCCAGAAAAGAAGAGGACGGTTGTGTTCGTACTGGTTTTGTCTGTGCAAGGTAAATATTATTGCGTATTACTCCCCACTGCACAGAGCCCAGCACCACTTGGACAGAGATGCCTCTTCTCTGCTGTGCTGAGACACTGGCTCAAATATTAGGAATTTAATTTGACCCTGTAAATATCTTTCACAGTTAAATGTTTAATCTTGGACGGGAGGGGGGACAGCACTTTGGGGGACTGAAATGTATATACATACACAGAGTGAAAATTATTTCTTAAGAAAAATTGAAAGCTGCAATGGGAAATGGGTTTTCAGTAAACTGTAATCTCATTCTCCTCTGTCTTTCCTCCTCTCCTTCCCACCTACAGAGACATACACACATGCACACACACATGCACATACACACACACACACACCCCCCAACACCTCTGGTCCCCACTGGAGCCCAGCAGATGCCCAGCCCCTACCCAGCTGCTCTCCCCCACAACCAGCATCTGCCTAGGCATTTGTGCCCCTGCTTGCTGGAGGGATCTGCTCCCCATCTCCATGCTCGCACAGTGATTGGGTTGTGCTGTTGAACCAGTTGTGTTTGGAGAGCTATGCTTTTAACCTGTCCAAGGGATGGCAACCCCAAAGAAGGAAGGCAGCTCTTTCCTCTGCAGAGCTCCAGTAAGGCCATGGGTCTGGTTAACAGACCTGCAGGGGCTGATGGTGTCTGCTGAGATTTGAAATGCTCATTGCATAGATGCAGATTGCAGAAGAGGGCAAAACTGGTGCCCAAGCAGTGTAAATCCAGGGATGGAGGCAGTAGCCTGGAATTACATGGGCTGAGACATCACTTCCCTCATGTAATTTCACTTAAGCTGCCACTTGAGCTTCAAGCCGTTTCCTTGCACTGATGTTTAAGGAGTGCCCTGTGGCTGTTGTCATTCCTGGATCCACTGCTGGGCACTGGAATGGGGGAACTGGTGCAGGTTCTTGGTGGGGATCTTACGGCAGAGCTGGGTGACTCTTCCTGGCGTGGTGACAACTCACAGTACCAAGCAGCAGCATCCACAGAGAGATACTGTCCTGGAGAGGACACCTCTTCCCTTTGTATACTTGACCCTCTGATCTCTTTTGGAAGGATCTGTTTCAGCTTGTCCTGCCCAACCCAATGCTTCAAGCTTGGCTCTGCTCTGCCAAGGCAAACCACTGCCTCTCCAAGGGGAAGCCAGCTCAGATGTGGGTTTCTCCAGCTGCAAGGGTAGTGGGGAAGTGAATCGCTGGCTGTCATAGCATGGATTGCTGTGCCCTTTCCTGGTGCTCCCTCCATTTGACACCTTTCATTTCAGACCTCTCTGCCACCTGAAGAGCCTCACCTAAACCCAAAAAAAGCAAAACTGTGGCCTGAAGCATGAGATCCTGGACTAGGTAACCCCCAATTTACAGTAAGGCAGCCCCCTTCAGCGTGTTGCCATGTTCCTCAAGGGCTGGGGACCATTGTCAGAGAACAATGCAGCATTTTTGTAAAAGAGGAGAGCACAGTTAATAAGTTCACTAACTGAGAAAAACACAGCCTTTTAATATCACTCTTTGTGACTCCTAGTGTGAGAGCCAGCTGTTACTACTGGAGTGAAATTCCTTGCTGATTAGCCTTTTAAAGGGCTTCCCAGATAATTAAATAATGATTTCTCTCCCCATTCATTTTAAGTGACAGGAGAGCCTGGCAAACCCACTAAGCATGGAAGGGCAGCATGTTTTCCCAAGCCTTATAGGAGCTTAGCTATTCTGCGGCTAATCCGGTGCTTAAACCCAGCCGCAGATCCCCGCACCAAGGGACAGGCTGTCCCACCTTTGTGGCACTCCAGGGGTGACTTGGATTTTGCTGCCCGAAACACTGAAACAAGACCGTAGGCCAGGGCTGTGCTTTCAAATACGAAAACGTGACAGGAAGGATGGCCTCACTTGGGCAGATAAATAAATTCTTTTTTTTCCTGAGTTTCTGAAGAAATCAAGTTTGTCCTAGGGTTTGTGTGAGCGCAACAAGGCTGAAGATTAGTTAATCCTTCTCTGTCCTTCCTGGGCTGTGTTCAGGGCCACAACTAGAAAGAGCAAGTGACGGATATGGAGGCCATTGGGGTTTTTCTGGGATAATCTGGTCTTCAGCACCTCTGACATTTCCACTGCATTTCCAAGTCATGGCACTGATTCGCTCAGGCAAACATTTCAACCACACAATCGCGTGGGCTCTCTGGGCACAGCTGCGTTGGTCTGATGGAGATACTGTGGACTTCCACCAAAGAACAAAAGCCAAAGGAGGTTCCATACACTGGGTGTAACACCATGGTATCACTCATCAAGGCAGGGTTCCTACACCTGAGTAACTGCATCCTCACTTTGTTTCACTTCTTTGGCTTTTAGCGAGGCTACTTCTCACATGCCTTACTAAACCAGTAGGAAATTCAGGATATAATAAGCTCTGGAAAAATTAAGGTCAGAAATTTGTTATTTTCACCACCAACAGAAAAAAGATTTAACGCATATTTTACCAAAGAACAAGACCGCTTTGTAGCTTCGGTTATGCTGCAAGATTTTTCCAGCAAGCAGATGCTTTTATTTAATTGAAAACCAATCAAAAGTATCATCTGAGACAGAAAAAACATTGACCAACCATATAAATACGTGAAAATGAGCTTGCGAGGTTTGCCCATTCCTAATTGAGAATCGGTTCCCATGGTTAATTGTGAATCTGTTTAGGGGCAAGACAGGGATGGGGTAGATAGAAGGCAGAAAATATTTAAGAAGGGAGTGCTCTACCAGCAACATACTGTAATGAGAGCTTAGCAAAAAAAATGTATTAATTTTATTTCTTAACTAAGAGCCATCTGGCCATCTTGGCAAGAAGAAAAGATGCACCATTAGCAAGAGTCTGAAGAAGTTGTTCCAAACTAAATGCAACCCACGAGACATGATCAGGCACTTGGAAAAGTTTTGGATTTGTAATGTCCCCACAATGCCAGCACTGCATTGACAGGTGACCTGTGGTAGAAGGTGGTTAGGTGACACTGCTGTAGGACAAAATCAGCGGTAGAGGCAGAAGTGCTTCTTCTCTTTGCGCCAATGCTGAAGGAAGCATCACCCAACTGCAGTGTAACATGGAGATGGACTGAGCTCTCTTATGGCGTTGGATTTTGGATGAACTGTCCCCAGACCTGCAGCCATGAAAGCAATGAGCATTGCAAACCTTTCCGTGAAAGCCTGGCTGGGGGAGGATGCTTCTATAGAAAACTTGCATTTAAATAGCATTGAGCACTTAACCTGATAAAAGGCAGGAAATTCAAAGCAAAGAGTGACACTCTGTCTTTAACTTACATTTTTATGCCTTTTATTCCTTTCTTCTCCACAGTGCAAGTCAAGGACAGGGGGTCAAATCGATCCCTTCGGGAACTCCCTGCATGCAGAGGTGTTCCACCAGAAATGTTTGGTGGCCCAAATCATCAGACTGATGCCATTCATGGCAATAGGAAGCTTGTGAATTATTTTCTGATTCGCAATGCAGAAGACCTCGATGGCCACCCTTGTCCTGGGGGATGCAGTGGTGCCCAGCACCGTGGGTCCCAATCCTGTGCCCCTGGAGAAAAGGTTAGTGAGGCAGAGGGGCTGGGAGACAGGAAGAGACGGGATGCTTTGTAGCACGATAATGCTCCCTTTGATCTGAAATGAGTGAAGGAAGGCAGAACCTTTTCCAGATAACCCGTGGAAAGAGCAGACCGGAGCGTGAAGGCTGAGCTTCAGCAGAGGCTGGAAGAAACAGGGACCTCATACTAAAAGATAAATGCTTCAAAACCTCAAAGATGAGCTTTCTGTGCAGGAGATAGTTTCTCTACTGTCATATTTAGTTCAACAAGATACAGGTTTTACATCTATTGAAACCATTTTTTAAAATCCTAAAAAAAACCCAGAAAAACTAGCCTGAATTCAGGGAATTACAGAACTCTGCCTGAATTTCCCAGGAGGAAGTTCAGACTTAAGGTCAAAATGCTACCACCTCTAATTATTTTTTATTAGCTGTATCCTTGAAAAAAAAATACCTCTTTAGCATCACTATATCACTTGTCACATGAAAGGTCCCTGTTGATCTGTCTGTGTGGTTTCTAAGGACTGACAGTGAGGGGGTATGGTGGAGGACTCTCCTGCTCACCTCACCGGCACAGTTTAGGACTCTCTTGCCCTCAGCTCCTTGTCCCTACATCCATGCACTGAAGAGCCAGCATGAGCACTCTTTAAAACCAGGTTGATATGAGCAATTTTGTTACTCAAGTCAGGCTGAAACGGGACAACTACTTTCTCCCCAAGGCCTTAAACATACACAAGAGCCTCCTTTGCCAGGGAGCTGTGCCAGGGTTCACAGGGCAGGTGTTGTGTGGAAGTGGGGCAAAAGCAGGGGTCATAAGGGTAAATACTTCCAGGACATCTGAGGCAAATTTATGGACTTCAAGAGAGAGGCTGGGTTTGCAATGCCTCTTCATTCCCCCTGCTCATGAGGATAGATTGAAATAACTGCAGACTGCCTCAGCCTGTGGTCAGCAGCAGCCTGGAGAACACATCAGAAAACCCCTATGCTGTGAAATGTGCCCTGTGATGAAGTCTGTCCAGTCTCAGCCACTGGACCAAATTGTTGTGGCACGTATATGAGATAACCTCATTTCTCTGGGTGCACGGTGCCATTGGGTGTTGCTGCAAGGTCTCCCTACTGTGCTGTTCTTGTGCACTGAAAAGTGGATTTTACCAGCAGAAATCACTGGAGCAGGATGGTGTTAGCAACAGCAGTTTTGCTGCAGTTTGACGCATACTGATGGTGTAGTATGGCCCTCCCAGTGCAGGCTTGCCTCCTGCACTGAAAGAACAGCCATCAGTTACCCACAGGGGCTTTCAGGCCAGCAGGAGAAACTCTCAAAAGGAATTGCATTGCTTTTTTTGGAGAGAGCCTCTGGGTGAATAATTATCCTAAGTTGAATCTTGGCCTTCCCAATCTTGCTGGTTCCTTTTTAACTGCACCGGGCAGGGAGCAGCAGTGCCACAATGAAGCTGTTCACGTTTTCAGGGTGTCCAGATAACTCCCCTTCAGTTCACCCACCAAGCACAGCCCTGGCATTGTGGCCGGCAGTAAAAGACTGATTTTTGGTGTTTTCCATCACTCATAGCCAATCCCCAGCAATCTCAGCCGGTAACGTATTGACAAAGTAATGAAACCCTGGACATGAGGAACGGTATTTTCTTCATCCTGGAGACCTGGGGTGGGGTGGGGTTTCGTTTTGTCTTTTGTTAACTACTGGGGAAAAATAAATGATAATCGAATCTCTCTGCCACTCTTAATTAGCAAGGGGAAAAGCAGTGCAAGAAATAATTAGCAGAGGCAACTTTCGTTTAATACAAGACCGCAGTCAGCCACCCCAGGCGATCCAAACACATCTGATGGTGCAGGGGCATTCAATGTCAGCTACAAAAGCAGAGGAACTCCTCCATGACCCAATGTTACTGCCCTCCTTATATTGCACTATAAAACCAGGGTGTCAAAAAGGCTAGAGATTTTACACTTAGTGTCAGTGTTTTATAGTCATTAGACTAATTATGTCGGTGTTTTTACCACCTTTATTCTACTAATTGGTCTAAAAGCCAAACAGGGACATCATTACTCTACACAAACAAGCAATTATTGGGCTATAAACACACCCTGGTTTGTGTTCCCTGGGTGAGGAGGGAGCTCCTAATGCTCTCTCTGTGGTGTCTGCCACAATGACAGGCATTACAGATGCACTTGACTTTAGCTCTGCTTACAAAGAGGCCTCAAAGCCGCTGATACGCGAGAGAAACTGGATATTTGTTACCTCCCTACAAACAGTTTCAGGAAAATGGCATAAATCCAGGTTCAGCCCATGCATTGCTCTCTCGGTGCCAGGGTAGCTTGGCTTCATTTTTGGTTGGGATTCATCGTGTATTTGCTTTTGTAGAAAGGGACAGCTCAGCACATGTGGCCAGAAGAATTTGTTTATGAGACACCCATGAGAAATGTTTCATTTCCAAGAAATTCGGTCTCCTTACAGTCTACTGGGTGAAACATTAGCTATGACTTTCCAAGACTTGTCATTGCCTAGAGCCCTGCAAAATACATCTGCTTTGTCCAAAAGGGCAGCGTCTTCCCAGGTTACACTCTCCCTGGCAGCTCCTCACCAGCTATTTCTCTCCCAGCTGGGCTGTTTCAGTAAATGCTTCCAAAAAACCAGCGAATGCACTTTGCTCCTCCTTGCATTCCTGGGGAAGCCGTATCTGCTGGCTACAGAATTTGCTCTGAGGCTTGCTCAACTTCGTGCATTTAAGCAGCGCCTGTGTTTGAAATTAGGCTTATTGGGGAGCAAACATTTGCAGGGGGTTAGGAGAGGTGAGGTACATGACTCAGAGACCTGGGCTCTTCACCACCCACAGCAAAGGTTTCCGGTACCGTAACTTCTCATCGAAACCCTATCATGCCTAATTCCAGTGACCATGTGTGCAAGCGGTACTTTGGAGAGGTAGGAAAAAACCAAATGTGAAATCCACCCCCGTATCACCACACTGTCAATATCAGTAGTATCATGGTCTAACACTTTATTTAATTTTACTACCATGGGAGTAGCCCCTCTTCAGGTGAGGTTATAAACTTGCATTTATTTTCAAATAGACCAAATGTTGACCATTCACTGTCTTAAAGAGTCCATAGTGATTTTCTGTAAGCACTGGGATATCAGGGAAAGATTAGGGCAGGGAGGTTTAGAAGGGGGAGGTTTATCTCAAGCAAACCAGAGAATGACCTTGCACCTCCTGAAAATCCCTCCCCAGTTTCCCCCGCCTGTGATAATTCTCAATTTTGCTATTAAATGGAAATGGAGCACTGTTATGAATCATTAAATAATAGATGTGCTTCCTACCAGGGAGATCTGCTTTTTAATGTTGGTTGAAGCAATCTGTGTGATTAGTCTGAGTTCTGATGCTGAAAAAGTCTGTGTTTTGCCTAAATGAAGTGCTCAAGACTGAGGCCTTTTTAGGTTGCTGAAGGGCTTTGAAATCCTTGTGTCCTTACTGTGTCACTGCTTTTTTAAGCCCTTTCCCTGAAGACTTCATCAAGGACTCTCACTTCAAACCCGAGGACACAATATGGTCCATTAGAGTTAAATTACATATGAAGTAGAAGTCAAATGCTCAGTATTTCACAAATGTTTTCTGCAGCACAACTCTGGCTGCTGTATTTACCAAGCACATCAGAACTTTGACTTTACAGTTTCTTAAACAAGCTAAGTTTTTATTTTGTTTTGTTTATGTTCCATAAATCCATTTAAACTGAGCTATAATGGATACTTTTAAGCTATCTCTCAAATATTTCTAAGAGACTTCTGTAATATCCAACAGAGCTGGCTCCTCTCCTTTGGAAATAAGAAACTGCGGCTTCAGTGAGAAACACGATCTGAACAATGTCTTCTTTAAACAGCCCCCAGAAGCGCTTCATTTCCAGCTCCAAAGGGAATTTGCATGTGTTTCAGCATCAAAGCTTGATACAACCCTATCACCTAGGGACTGTCATGTTATCTAAGTGCCCGCATATCAGGAGCACGATAACATTGTGCGGGTCACAGCTGCTGCAGAAACGACATATTTTCTGAATTAACCTAGGCTGGGATTTATATAAACTATCCCCGATAACATCTGCCCAGGACCCTCCTTTGAAAATGTGCAGAGATGGGTGTATGCGCAGCTTCAGCGGCTGGGAGCCGAACAAAACCCAAATCCCAGCGCCTCTTCCTGGAAAAGCCACGCTTGCTTTCGCCATGCCTACCCCAAAAAACGGTGGAAAAAAAAAGGCGGGAGGGGAAGGTAGAACAATGAAGATGTCAAGCGGCTTCTTGGGAGCGAGCCGCTGTGTCTTGTCATGCTTGGACATGAACGGGGAAAAAAATGTCTTTATTACCCAGAAGGGTAACCTTGAAGTGCACTGCCCGCTTGATCCTCTAACTTTCCCATTAGAAGAGGGCGCCCGCAATCCTAATGAGGCACAATAAGGAGATTATGGGACGCCTTTTGTTTTGCTAAACAGCGGCTTTTTTTCCGCAGGGAGGGCGACAAAGGTGTGCGGGGCCTTGGTGCGTGGGGACCGAGGGGGCAGATTTGCTCGGCGAGGCCGGGGACAAGAATTGAAGGAGCCAAGCGAAAATGTGGAGCAGAGCCACGGGAGGGTACGGGCCGGAGGGGGGATGAGATGCCTAAATGAGGGCTATCGGTCCAGGGGCTCTGCCCATTGTAGCGGGGCTATAAAGCTGTCAGAGATGAGCGCGTTTCAATGTCCCCTCATTCCTACCCCGGAGCTTCCTCTCCGCGGAGAGCTAAGCCCCGGGATCCTTTGTTTGCATGTGAAACCACCGGCATCTTACACTGAGAAGGACTTTGAAGGCTCTGCTATGAAAACTAACTTTGTCTCGAAAATACAGGGGGGTTCGCATTGGATTCGGATTTTCTTTCGTTACTGTTGGGTTTCTTTTAATTGCATGCAAACCAGCATTTAGTTACTTTTACAGAGCGATCAGCGGTCATTTAAGTAGCAAGGGAGAGCACAGCTTTCTACCAGGCTGCAATCTGCCCATCTTGCATATTCATTTCGGTGCCTGGAGGAGAAGAATGCTCCAGGGGCAAAAGGCAGAGACAGATTCCTCCAGGGGCTGGATCTGGTGGAAAGATAAGAGGGAATAGCAAGTGGGTCCACCAATCCCAAAATGGGCTTCTTAGCAATGCTAAGCCAATGCTTAGCAATGCAAACCATATCTGTGGATGGATGTGGAGAAGGCATTAGAAGTGGTCAAACCAGGCTGAGATGCAGCATGCAAAACGGCATTCCAGAGCTGCAGGTCAAATGAGGAGCCTGTAGCATAGCTGCGCAGTCAAGCAGGAAGTTTCATCACAGCCTGCTCAGATGTTGGTTGGCCGCTTGTCATCACTCTGGTTGAACTGGGGACATATGGAGAAGAGTCCTACTTTGGCCTCTCCATGTGAATCTGGCAACAGACAGAGAGAAAATATAAATCTTGGGAAAACAAGTAAAAGTAGCTGGGGTTTTGGGTCTTTGGGAAGCTCTGCTTTCTGTCACAAAGGCACTCATGGTGCACATTCACATTCAAGAGGGCAAAGTTGCCCTGGTCTTTGGACATACCTGCTCACAAGGACAAGCTGTGCACATCTGTGTGAATTCTCATTTCACCAGCGAAGTACTTGAGTGGACACAGGGCATATGGAAGGATTTTCTCAAGCCAGAAGGAAACTTCCATGCATTCAGTTATTTTGATGGATCTGGAATTATTTCCTGGGGAGTTCCCCTGCCACTGTTTGGTCTGGAATTGCACCTTAAATAGTGTTTTCCTGTAGATTTAATGAGTTCTGAGTTTTGTAATCCCCCAGAACCAGTTCAAGTTTTCCCACTGAACCAGAAAAGCGAAAGAGAGGAGGCTATTCAGTTTGTCACTGTGTACTCCTTCTTGAGTTACTACTTACTCTTTTACTGCCGGTCTTAACCCATCATGGACTGAGATCCCACTATGTGGACCACTGCATTAGGGCAGACAGATGTTGGAAAGTCCAGCTCCTTCCCCAGAAAGGCTGACCCAAGGCACTGATAGCCAACATGAAGCCATGTTACCACTGTGCCACCCCTCAAGAGCAGACATTTTCATATCTAGCCATTTCTCACAACCCCGAAAAGAAGACGCAGTTACATGGTCGCATGAATCAACACTTGAAATCAATGGCTGGGATCATCTCAGTCAGTTGAAATAAAGTACAGCATGAATGTGATGAAACTGATTAAACTCATACCAAAAATGGTGCACACAGAGAAGGATTTTAGATGTCAGATATTTTGAATCATCTCTGTATGTGCAAAAAACCAAAGCGATCATCTCATACCTGATCCAAGCTGCCAGTAAGGTTTTTACCAACGCTGAAACATGTTGCAGGTATGTTGTTGGGACCTATCAGTCCTACATTCAGTTGCTGCAGTCTTGGTTTGGTCCTAATCTGTAACAAGTGACTGAAAAAGCCTTTCTGGACTCGTCCACAAAAAATGAACTCCATGCTTTTTTCCTCAGACTGTAACAGTGAAGTTTGGAGGATTTTTCCGAAACATTTTCTATCTGACCTCCCAAATCTCTGGTTGGCTTTACGTTTTCCTCCCAAATGCTGCCCACTCCTTGCTCCACGTTGCCAAAGGGCTCTGGAGCTGCCTCCTTCATGTGCTTGGATGAGGACCCTGCTCGCAGTCACGGCAAAACCTCTACATCTTGCCAAACACAGTGCAGAGCATCACAGCACAGGCAACAGTCTTTTTAAAACCTCTCTTTTCATGGAATAATAAATAATAATTTTAAAAACCCACAAAAAACCCATTGCAGCCAGATTTCTGAGAAACTAGGGAAGACCTCTGCAATGCTGGGCTATGGGATGGATTGGAGAGCAGTGCCCGTACCACCAAGATGAGCAAAGGCACCTGCACTACCCCACTTTAGGGCAGTGCATCCTTTGCAAAACAGTCCTGTGAGCCCACCCTGGACCCCTTGGGGACAGCAACAGCTGTTGGGAAGCAGCACCAGCATCTTCCAAAATACACAATGTGGCCCCAGGCTGCCCAGGCGCACCCTGGATTGCTCTGTGGAGCATCTCGGGATGTGCTTAGATAAAAGATATTGTTGAAAATAAATCTTGCTTTACAACCAGTTTTATTCTTGGCAATGGGTGGGCCATTGGAAAAGGGACTGTTAGAAAACAAATCTAAATCTGTATTGTTGGCCAAGGCATAAAACGATTGTCCAAAACGAAGCATAAAACTTGTTAACAAGCAAAGCACACTATCAGATTCAATGGCAACAGGAGCAGGCAAAAAATATAGGAAAACCTGCTCCAGGCACTCTGAATGCAGCCCTTATGAACTAGACCCTTTTCAGAGATGCCATTTTATTTCTTTCCCTTTTTTCAAAAAAGGGTTTTGTTTTGTTTTTAGCAGCAATCTTGTTTTTTCCTTTCTCTGATATTTTTCTGTAAATAATAATTGGTTCCTTTGTGGCAGCGTTTCCACACTGGCAGTGGCGTGTAGTGCTTTCTCGGAGGTGGCAAGAAAAAAAGGGAGCGATTTGTTTCAATGGGTTATTGTGGAGTGAATGCAAATATCTGCAGCCACCGGAGCAAATAGGAGCAGGGGATTAGGCGCAGGAAGCTGGCTGAGTGGCATAGGCCATCTGTCCCGGGCCTGAGAAAAGAGGAATCTCGTTTGCAGTGTATGTTAATTAGTTAGCTGATTGGCTCAGCTGTCACCTTTGCCGAGTGAAAGCGCATGGGCACAATTAAATGCATGTCCATATATGTTTATCAAAGCGCATGTTTTGAGACGGCCCTGGGTTTTAGGTGTAATTTTGTCTTCTCAGGGACCGAGAGGATTCTTTGCTATTGTGCCCACGAATGGAGGGGAAGAAAAAAAGGAAGAAAAAAAAAAAGAAAGAAGAAGAAAGAAAATACCTTAATTAAGACATGATCTGGATTGTTTGCCGAAGCCTCTCTGGCCACATTCTTTAATGCACTTGAAATTACCCATTTGCATCAATAGGCGTTAGCTGAATTTATTTCCATTCAAATGTATTCCCTTGATGTTTCTAGAGAAGGTGGTAGGTTTGGAAATACATGTCTAGCAAGTTTGGGCTCCTACAGTGCCCCCATTCAAACACAATGTCAATATCCTACACTTAAAAGGGACCCCTTAGTTCAAGTAAAACACTCCCCGGTTTGGGGTGGGTTTTGATTTTGTTTTTGTTACATTGACATCTCCAAGGCAGCATCCCCAGTAACTTTCCTTGGGAAGAAGTTGTCTGCTTGCAGGCCCCAGGGAGTTATGTCCCACAGTGTCATTTAAATTATTTTTGATTTATTTGTTTACTGTCTTCCAGCCCTTGTCAATGCACAATGGGCCACGTCTCCCCCTCCATGGGCACACAGGGAGTTGCCTGCGGGGTTTTGTGATGCTGCAGAGCACCATAGGAGCCACCAGCATCAGCCCGGCCACTTGAGCACTTTTGGGGCTCACTCAGAGAGGGCAGGCGAGGGGACAGGGCAGGGCAGGGGTGAGGGATCATCCCTGGACGGGGACACTGGCATTGACCTGCACATAGAGGCATGGAAGAACTGCAGAGGCTCCCGGTTTGGGGCTGGAGGAGCAGGCAGGGAGCTGTTCTCTTGAGGCTGCTTTGCAGCAGTGGATGATTTTTCCTTTACTGGCCTCGGAGGAGAAAGCTGACACTCAGCACACTTGGCTCAGGCAGGTCCTGGGGAGAGAAGCTGCCTCCAAACACTCCAGCCCAGTGCCATCAGGCTCCTCTTACAGCTCCCTGGAGAAATAAGCATCCCATCCTCCCCATCCTCTGGCAGGGTCTGACCGTGGCTCCTCAGGCTACAATATCAGCCAAGGGCCACATCTTGGTGCCCTGGGGAGATGCTGTGCCCCTCACCTGCCTGTGTCTGCCTGCAGGGACTCCCCAGAAGCCAACAAGTTGGTTCACAAGGGAGGGAGGGAAAATGAAATGCCAGGAACTCCCTTTATTGCAAAAAAAACAAGAGCAAATGCATTCAAAGCTCCAATTGCCAGATGCAAAGGACGAGATTTTTATATTTAGCAATTGCAGCTTCTAGTTGTGAGCCATGTAAAATGAATACACATCTCTATGCTAAGGGCTCGCATCCTGCCCAGGGATAATGCATAGGTGGAGCAGGGCTATGGGGGGTATCTGCGCGA
>NW_010183559.1:0-20271 GCF_000695765.1 Mesitornis unicolor
ATTCCTTACAACAGGGCTATCTATCTATGTTAGTTTAGAAGTAAGAATTCTGCTGAAATGAAAAGAAAGAAGATTGGATTACAAGTCCCTTTCCAAAAGAACCAAATATGTATATATGGAAGAAGTGTTAAAAGAAGCTGAACTTTATATTAAAGTAAGCTGTATCAGTACATTTACCATATAAATATACTACTAAATCCATTCTTTAGTGAATGGTTACAGACTGAAAAAGATCCATATCAAGTTAATGAACTCTACTTTACCGACTTACAAAATAGAATATAAAATAGAAGAATCTACATATATTATTTCAAACTGCTTATTAGATAGACTTATCTATAATATATATATATATTAGGCACAAATTACATTAAAATAACTTTTACCAAATTGCAAAGAAAGTTTCACAAGTTAGAAAATGGGGAAAAAAAATAATCAAGTTTTCCTGTGTAACCTCAACTCACCCCTTCTGCTTAGACAGTATTTCATGATCTTTAGTTAAATCATCTTATGACATAGCAGATGCAGCAAGTCAATACAGAACAATAATGGTAGGAAGCTAAGAGAAATGCAGCCAATATAGACTGCTGATACCCACCCATAAGCTGTTACAACTATGATGCCATAGTATAGTTCTGAAGCAAGCAGAAAATACTGCTCCTTCACTAAATCCCAGATCCAGAAATCCACAAGAGGAATTTGTGCTTTGTAATTGCCGAAGTACATGTAATTAGGTTCAATCTAACCTGCTTAATGTC
The DNA here is from genome assembly GCF_000695765.1 of Mesitornis unicolor. Lineage (NCBI taxonomy): Eukaryota > Metazoa > Chordata > Aves > Mesitornithiformes > Mesitornithidae > Mesitornis > Mesitornis unicolor. The sequence continues at coordinate 759 of NW_010183559.1, forward strand.
ATATAGGATTTCTTCCCACAGTCTAGGCTGAATAAAACCCAAAAGTACCAGAATTGTGGTGATAAATCAGTGCCTAAAAGGTAGCGAGGACAGAAACACAAAGCAGAGACTTCAAAGAATTGATAAATTCTTTTTGGGGAGCACGGCCACCAATTTGCTGAGAGAGAAAGCTAATAGGACGGGGCAAAAGGGCTTTAAATTAGGAAGAAAGAATAAGGTGTTCGGCAAGGAGGCAGGAAGAAATAGAAAGAAAAGCAGCTAGTACACAAGAAAATCAGGAAAAAAAAGATGTATCAATAGAAAGGAGAATAGAGGGCACCAAACCAGGATTTAGCAGGCAGGTAATTTAGGGTGTTACTGGAGAATGGCAAGGGACATAAAAGCAAAACTGAGTGAAATGAAATAAAAGTACACATGAGGCCATACAATATCTCTGTTCCAGTGAATTGAAATGTTCTGTTTGGGAAAGTAACACAAAAACCTACAAAATCTTACTGTGAGATAAAAATAAGTAATTGAAGTGTCAGTGGAGGAAAGAACAGCCTATGAGACAGACAAAGAGGAGTGACCGCTACACACGTACACTCAGGAAGCATCCCCTACTCCAAGGTAGACACAGAAGCAGGAAGGAAAACCTGTTGTGTTTCTTTTTTTAAAAAAATTCTGGGTGAAAATAATAGCAGAGAAACAAAGGCAGCTTTCTGTGAAGTTTACCATGAAATTTACCAGCAAAATATACATGAGATGAAGTCCTGAAGTAGACAACACATAGCAAAATTAGTTGAACAATCATTAAAAGCCATACTAATCTTAATAGACAAATTATCTTAGAAACAGAAGTACACAGAGCAGAACCAATTGTTCTCACATTCATTCAGCAGGTATACCTTCTATAGACAGTACACAGAAAGTCAAGATTCTAGAAAAGCTACTCATAAAGTAAACTGTGCTAAAGAAGCATCTAATCAGAAATTTTGACAGGAAAATTCAAGAAATAACACTTTTAAATGCTCTCCCTCTCCACTTACCCATGCCTCTCACCAGTGACCAGGACAATGACAGCCTAATAATGCTTTACAGCTAGAACTAAAAAACAAGGTGCTTTTAAAAATTATTTTAATTAATTTTAAGCAATTACAAAAAAAAAAAAAGGAGGAAGTCTCTTTTCATCAGTATCTCTCTTACCCCATCTTTGCTGAGGAGGTAGCTGGTGCCCATCTCCCATGGGTGGCCTGTAGAGAAGTGTGAAGCTCATCAGAAAACCAAGAAGAATCCTAAATCACTTTCTTCTGTTGGAGTTTCCCCTCTGCGAGACAAGTGAAACAATGTTGACTAATTCAATAATGAATGTTAACCTGTAGAAAATAAAACTGCTTCAAAAGAAAGTTTTCTGAGGATCCAGCAAATTCTTTATCTTAAATATAACTAGAAACATTTCATAAAGACTATTTTATGAAGCATATATTCTAAGAAAAAGAAAAATCTTTAAAGAGAAAGTGATTGTAGCAAAAATATCCCCAACATCATATCAAAACAATGGTTCAGCATATCAAATAACATTTGCTGGTATAGGAAACCTCCTGCCTCCAAACCTCCTTTCTCTTTTTGTAAAAATAATATGCTAATTCTGGTTTTTTTTCCTTTTCACTGGCTAAAATTTATATATTTATTCCAGGATATAAAGCCTTTCTGAAAACATCTTGCAGTCTGAGATTTCCTTGGCTCTGCTTGCATTGTGCTCACTCCTCTCTTCTCTGCAATCAGACATAATCTTAATTTTCAAGTTAATGGCATCAATTAACAGTTTTGAATGACATCTCATTTTTGTGACAGAATTCCCCTTTAAAATGCCCCTGCACAGTGACCTGGTCCCAGCCATATGTGAACTCAGGACAGGCTATGACCTCCTGCAGTTGTCCCTTATTGTGACCTTCTTAACTGTACATATTAGGAGATTCCAGTGAGTCAATAGTCATCAGTCTCATTATTCTGTTCAACTTCTAAGGTCTTAGAGCAGACAAGACACCAGTTCAGAGAGTTCATTTTTACCTCTAGATCAATGACACTATTAAATATTTTCAAAGACACGCAGCAGTCTGACATCCCATCAAACTGACCATGAAAAATATTATTGTGTTACCTCTTGTATGTAATGTCTCTGTAGAACTGACAGAATATAAATATTTTTGATATATGAACCTCAGCCAAACCAGCCCATTAATAAAAGAAGATCAATAACGTTCTCACTGTTTGGGGGTCACATTCTGATAATGTTTCTGATAAAATAAAAAAAAGAAAAATAAATGAGCTGCAGGTTGTTTCACTGGATACATGGTTCTATCTCATGATAGAACTAGCATTTTGACCAAAATCCAAGCACTAGCAGACTGTATTTCATCTGTTCCTACTCCCCTATCAGTTTTCCTTATTTCTGCTTATTTCCTTGCGTATTTATTAGGATGGGTTTTCTCAAGAACAGACTGTAGTAGGGCAGAATATTTACCAAGTATACTGTTTTATTAAAAAGCCTCCTACATGAAGACTCAAAAACCAGAATACTAAAAAATGGTGAAAATGACCTTGCACTAATCAGTCTAAGCTTTAGCTAACAGTTCTGAAGCAGCAATGCTTCCAGTAGTAACTTACCTGAATAGCTCTATTTTTCTTTTTCCTCTTTTTTTTTTTTTTTTAGGAAAGGGAGATGCTGCTCTAAAAAGAGATTCAACAATTATTTCTTCTTATGAGGCCTGAAGTTCTGCTACTTATTATGTCACATCTTCTTGAACTTTTTCTATGTAATTACAGAATTCACAGTAATTCTAGAGTTGTAAAACTGCAAAAAAAGATCTTGGGATTTTTTTGTTGTTTTGGTGTATTTGTTTTTCACAGGACTTGCCTAATTGAATTAGGATGTTATATTCTGGGTTGTGAAGTTTCAATATTGATGTGCAGTTTTATAAAAATGTTAGTTTCTCAGTTTCCAGATCCCCTTACTGTATTATGTCATATATATTTTCTTAAATCATAGAATCCATATGGTTGGAAAAGACCTTTAAGATCATCAAGTCCAACTGTTATCTAACTCTACCATGCCCACTTCTAAACCATGTCCCTAAGCATCATATCTAGATGGCTTTTAAACACATCCAAGGATGGTGATTCCACCACTGCCCTGGGCAGCCTGTTCCTGTCTTTGATAACCCTTTCAATGTAGAAGTTTTTTCTAATGTCTAACCTAAACCTCCCCTGGCATAACTTGACATAATTTCCTCTTGTTCTATTGGTTGTAACCTGTGAGAAGACTCATACCCACCTCTCTACAACCTTAAGCTACTAATAAGTTATCACCATTTCTTACATGCATGAATATACTGAAAGCATGTATAAACAGTGAACTCTGAGAATTTTGTCTTATGTATTATTTAAAAAAAGATTTCCTATCTTATCTGTTGCATTTCCTTGATCTGCTGGACTGAGAACATGACTCATTACAATGCAGAATATTTTGTCTTACACTGCCTTTTTATTTCGAAGATGTACAAAAAACAAGTATTGTAACCTTTTCAGCAACTTTAAAAGTTTCTGAGTTGTTCTACTCCTTTTTGACCATGACACCATTAATTTAAAGGCTAAGTAGACTTGTTAGCATTAAGTAAATTATAAACCCAAGTGTTACTATAAAGCCCAACCCTTATTCTGTACCTTCTGTAAACACCAGCTGCAGCCCAGATTCAAGAAATGTGATGAAATCCTAAAACCACTGAAAACTTTGTGGAATTTGCCTTTACAAATTATGTTCAAAATCACAGTAAGGACATGATTATATCAGTGTTCATTTTGAAGCAAAAAGCTCAACAATTTTGCCAGGACTTCAATCCTGATATCCCATTTGTTATTAGTGAAGAAGGTCATAAGTGTTTCAAAAAAGACACAGAATTAGACAGGGTGTCCAGTTCTAATGATTTCTCAGCAGCCTGGAGGCAAAATAATCTCAAATTTAATGGTAAAGAAATAATTCCTAGAAAAAACAAAATTAATAATAAGACAAAGCTCACTGGTGACTCTACTCCCCCAAAATACTGTGCTTATCTTCTGGAGTGAAGAAGACTTGCCAACTAAGAGGAGACTTCGGTTGTTTTGATAAATTTCATTCATGCATACTCAAACCCTTTAGTAACATGTTAGAAACATGCATGTTGTTACAGAGCATGATTTCAAGGACATCAACAATAACTGTTTTGAAACTTAAGGAAAATATTAGAAACCTGGAACGCTACAAATCCTGAAATACTAACATTCCTTGCCAGCAAAACCTTCTAGTCTAAGAGAGTCCTACTAGGCTTTTTGTGTTTTCGATGGTGCCCAGACTGCAAAGAGAAAAAAGTAGAAAACAAAAATGCGAAGCTTTTTCTACTCACGTACTGTTGGCCTTTATTTTCAAGCCTAGAGCTTTTATTTTACTCTAAATCCTTTAGTAGATTTTAACATATCAGGCAGTATGACTTAAGAAATTTCTTTGGAAGATCAATGTAAGTTATAGCTTAACAATATCAAAGTAAAAATCATAGATGCTGTATTATCATAGCAACATTGAGGTGGTGTAAGAAATGAGTGCAAAAAATACCAGCTCTTACAAGATTCAAAGCAAAGAGATGAGCCATGAGCTTTCCATAAGCAAAACTCAAAAAACAATCTTAGTCTTGCAGAGCCAATATTAATTTCTCTAATACAGAGTTGGATAACTTCATATTAATAAAAGCCACAATTCTTCACCTTACATAGCTTAAAGTGTAACTATAAATAATGTGTAATTGCTTGATGCTTGTTAAGAAAAAGGTTATATTAGTTTTAGTAAGAAAAGGACTTCCTTCTGGGATATAACCTTTGTTCACCCTTCTATTTCCACCTGTACATTTAGTTTCAATCTTTTCTTCTTGGAAACCAGAAAAAAAAAGTATTTTTGATCTCTAGTTAGCAGAAATTAGCTCAATATATACAGTTTTCTGCATATATTTTCAGTCTTTCAAGGAAAACCATTAATCCAGCTTTAGAAGAGTAGGTCTTAGAGACAACTCTTAAGCAAAACTGTCCTGTAGTTCACATTGTTTGGATACCTTCGGCTTTCGCCTCTCTCCTCTTTTCCAAATCTATGTTAGGAGTTGCACAATATATTACCCATTAAATCATTTCATGACATAACAATAGTACTGTAAAATTTTTTTAAAAATTGATAAAAGTATTCCTCTTTTAAAAATTCTTACATTTTTCAAGATGGTTCTGAAAATGAAGTATTTTATTTCAATTTCCTTTGCAGGAAAATTTCACTTAATAATTGTTATAGTCTTTTTAAGATGCAACTCACTTACATATTGAGTCCACCACAATTTAATTTATCCTTAGAGACTTTTGAGTCTCTATATTTAATAAATACGAAATGGGCAGTAAAGTTCCTTGATGCAACAATTTAAACCAAGTGCAGACTGAGTAAAATCCTTCTCTGGCTAGCAACTCTTTCTTCTTATATTAGCCTACTCAAGAAGATAGCAGAGAAGCACAGAGGCCCCATCTCACCAGGTAAAATCACAGTACTTTTGCCCCGAAGCATGTTTCAGACATACTTTCTCTCTATCTACCTGTAAAACCAATTCACAAGCTCAAATTCCTTTTTCAGGTGGGCCAAGGGACCTGTGACCCTAAGATATTATCATAAGTTGAAAAGTATTTTAGTGCTAATGTGCAAATCACACACAATTCATAGTGATTACATGTGTTTCAAAAAGTGGTAACAAAGGGGCTGTTGTAATTCAGCTGTTCATCCCTGCCCCATGGTTCTGCTACTGACCCTTGAGATGAAACTCAGTGACTGGTGGTGGTCCTGTTAAGTTTCCATGCATCATGAACTCCTACAGCATCGTCCAGCTCCTCTGTACATAGCTTTGCTATACTGCAATAACCGATGTAGAAGACTTGTGGATCTATAGTGGAGAAAGCTTTCTTATGATTGTGTAATAAGTGGCAATGAGGGCCACGGGATAGATGACTCACTAATCTCTTAACAAAAGATTTGTGTTTCAACCACAACTATGAGCAATATATTTTGAGTGATTTGTTAGAAGTGTGAAAAATGACACTAACTGACTAATTAAAATAAGAAGTACAACCCTGAAAGTGCTCTAATACTTTCCATTAGCATATATCTGACATACAATTTCAGGTAGCCACAGGGGAAATATGTGGCCAGTTTAGTAAGCACATAAAACACAGCCATATGAGAAAGCGGAACATTTATCATGTCTGTGAAAACATACAACCCTTTGTGAGTAAAGAGGCACAGTACAGAAAACCTCCCCAGACAGCACTATTTGGGTCGTGTTGTTCAGTTCTTCTCCCAGTAGGGGAGAAAGTAGATAAGGTGATGATAGCTTATCTTGTTTATCTGCCTATTATCAAGTTTGGTTTTACTTCACAACAAACTTCTTAATAAATTGCATTATTACAATGTATTACTAAAAAGGTATTATCTCTCAGTGAAAAGAGTGAACAACTCAGAGCACTTAAGTAAATTACAATTTCTTCATGACAGAACCTCACTTACCTTAATTTAGAGGTTAACTCCACAAACCATAGCATACCAAATCCTGTCATTAACTGTAATAAGTAAAAGCTACGGATCAAGCTACATTGTGAAAGGAAACTACAAATACCTTTACAGTCAGCTATGTTTACAGTGTTATACAGTCAAAGAAATAGTAATTACCAGGTGAAAATATGTGGAATAGCTATGTCAGTCTGTACATCGCAAAGTTCAAATCACACAGAACAACTATTGTTTTACCAAAATTGCCAAACAGCTCTGAATTTTGTTACCAAAAATATTTTTTTGCAGGCTTACCTGCATAAGAACTGATATCAGGATGTTCCTTGAGTTGCATGGGCCTGCAACATACCTTCAAATATTGAGCACAGGTATATCAATAGGCCTAAAATAGTAATGCTGATAAGCCTGAAAAAATATTAAAAATTTTTAATTGTGTTTACATTTCCAGATGAAGTCTGTGAAGGCATACATTTGTTCTTTATAAATAATTTAGAAGACTGAAGCACCGGGACGAAGGAATACCTTCAGAATCTGAAAAATCACCCTGGAGCAAAAAAAAAAATGGAGACAATTGACCATAAGAGGAACATCTCTAACTTCTGGGGCAGTGAAGCTCCTAGACAAGACGGAAAAATATTCAGAGCATCTTTGATCTGTTTACGAAAAGGACTGGGTGATAGTACTATCTGACGTAGCAGAATAGAGAGCTTGATGACCACTTGCAGTTTTGTGCAGCTGGTGTTAAAATAAATGAACATAAAAAACATTAAATGGATTACTCTTTTTTAAAGTACCATAAGCAAAATATCACAGAAAGCAAATTGTTAATGAGTTTACATAATAATATATTGTGCAGAAATGTAGTTTAAGTACAGTATAATTCAGGATGAGCTGGCATTTTCATTATGAAATCTCTCTGCTCAGCTTTAGAAGGAAAACCTTCAGCATATTTTGTGTCAGACATACAAAACTTTTTTACCCACTGCCTGAAACACTGCCTCGCTCTTTTCGGGATTTGCAGGTACCATATTTTCCACAGTTTGGTTTGGTTTATATTAGCATCATAAAATAACTATCCTTCTGATAGACTTTTGTCACTGGTTATGTCATTCATGAAGTATCTTTGTCTGCTAGGAAACACTGAATTGATACACGTGTTTCCGAGTAAGGTTGCTTGATGTGGCTGCCATGTTCATACCCCTCTATACACTGATCAAATTATTTCAGTGTTCTGCGTAATAGTTGGAACAAGCAGGTCCCTTAGAAACTAGCTGAAAGAAATGTTAATTTCTTTAGTTGGGTCTTTTCACAGTGAATTACTCACGAGTGTTGTAGAGAGTGTGATGCTTAAAAATATAAGTATCTATATGTATACTTCAAGTGCTGACTAATCTTTAACACATTTTCAGCCCAGAGTTTATGCCAACACTTAACTGCAATCATAATCCTGTGACCAAATACATCTTCATAAGTATATCACATTCGTCAGCAGACCCTAAGGAAGTAATAAAGTACCTGAAAGGTACATAAAAGTGGTCATGTTCCCTTTCATTGACTCCTAAATACTGTCTACTATTATTGAGTTTTCTCCTATGTGCTTCTTCCTCTCCTTCTGCTTCTCAGTCTCTAGAAAAGAAATTAAGGAAAATCTAGTTTCTGGACTCCAAATTCCTTCTTTTTTTTAACTTCTCCAATTTGTTGTTGAGTTACAGGAATTCTCAAGTGGATGCTAAATATCAGCCTACATACAGAGAACTCTTCACATTAAATAAAAGGTTGCTTAAAGTCAACAAGGTGTGATTCAGATATATTCCGATTCCTTTGAATATAATAGAGTTTCAGCCTATTTAAGTGAAAAGTGGACTTTTTTTGATGGATAAAATGGTGATCAGCATCATAGCATCAGTCACTGATAGCTGGCCAGAAAAGTGCAATTCTTATTCCTTCAGAGAATTCATAGATTCTTGTGAATGAGTCTAAGACTCATTGAAGAATCATCTTATTTTTTAGGTATTTTTTAAAATAGTGCCCACAATATTTGCATTATTCTTCAGAAAAATTCCTACTTAATTGTCTCATATTTGGAACCTCCAGCCCCTGTTTGGTAATATTTAAAAGCAAATGTATTGAAGAAAAGGTTCATTAAGTCATTTCCTTGGTAACATAATTCCTAATGAATACTTTCATATAATCATGCATATCTTTATAAATATATCCTGAGCAATAAACCATGATTGAAATTAAGTAAAATACACTTTTAAGGTTGATTTAATCTCTTTTAACAAATAACCATTAAAATGAAAATTCTCTCACAGGATGATCAAGTCAAAATGAGGAACACGATAATAAACACTGGGTAATAAAAATAAATTAAAAATCAAAGCTTTATGATAAATTTTCCTATCAAAATGAAAGTGGCAAATTGAAAACAATAATGATGTTCATCCACAGTTACTGTTCCAACAAAACATCTCAGAATTTGATTTACAATTAGTGGCATCTTGAAAATGAGCCATTGTTTTACATTTAAAACCACTACTGCTCAATCCATCAAGTATTAAAATCCTGATGTTGATGAATGGCATTCTCTCACACTTTGTCTCTCGATGAGGCTTCACAGACACCTCAGGGATAGTACTCAGTATGAAACTAGAGTGTTATTAGGTCACCCATCTCCTCCATAGCCACTTCAGTCTCTACCACCATGTTCATAAGTAGTAGATATTTGATGGTTTGAGAAATTTTACTATCCTCACTGGAACACGAGTATAGGATGTACATCTCAGTGGCTTTCAGCATTATGTTGGCTCCAAGCATCTGGGTTGAATGCAAACACCAGACAAAAGAAAGCAGTTTTCCAGCTGTGATGTGCCTGCAGTGACCAAGTGGTACCATTCAGTTTTCCTATGGAAGCATAATCACCAAAAAAGGGCTCGGGGACTACTACAACCCATTGCATTTTGTACCCCTTCTGCAAGTGGAAGCAATAAGGCCCAGTAGAATACAGGCTGGTCTAAGCAATTTCCCTAGTGGCATTTCAGCGTTATTCCTACTGCTCGATTTGTCTTACCTTCTGGGCTACGAGGCTTCATATCCCATCGAAGCTGCTATTACAATGTTAATCCTGCATATTTTTTATTCACACTGATGTTCCACTTGCTGTTAGTATCATCCTTTTTCACAAACTAAAAGGAGTGAAAGAACCTAATTTAGGTTTTCTTTCTCTTATTCTATTGCAGAGCCTCCATGTGGATTTGGAGAACAGTGAGGAGAAACAAGAAAACAGAGGAGAGAACACAGATATCCTAAAAAGTGTACCTGTTCCATCAGTTCAGACTACAAGTAATGTAGCTTCCTTTAATTTGCAGAAAAATAGTTAACAGTAAAACTCCTTTTTTACTACTTTCTTTTAAATGTGGACATGATTGAGAACATTCGCAAATTGTCCATTTCAAAGAAAATCCAGTGTAGTGAATAAACATTTGACTTATGCAATGACTGAGACTAAAAACTTTCTTCTATCAAAATCTTTGCAAAATCTTGGTGCATAAGAGCAACTAGGCACAGACACTCCTATTTTAAAAGTTTGTTTGTTCTGGGGTTTTGTTTGTTTGCTTTTGGGGGGGTTGGTGTTTTTTGTTCTTGTTGTTTTTTGTTTTTAAAGTTTTCTAAATACCGCCATAGTTGCAGGCTATTTGATAGCTTTATTCCTTAGTGCTTAACAACATTGAGGTGCAATGAATTCACAGTTATTTAAATTGAAAAAAATGTAGTATTATGTAAAAACAAGCTTGAAATACAATATTTGGATGCCAAGATTTTTTTTTTTTTTACATACAATTTTTAAAATGCACAAAACCAAATTAGTAAATATTAGCCAAGCTCACACACAATCTGACAAGTTAATTTTGTGCATTATATTCTGACTAGGTCAATTAATATAAAATAAACAATAAATAGTCCATTTGGCTCTGGAAAGAAGCTCTGATTTTATATTTTTTTTATTATTATTATTATTATTATTTTTAGCCTGTTCCTAATCCTCAAGGAGCTTGGACATCAGCTTCAGTGGACAGATGATGACATCTTCAGTGCTTTGAAAATGGCTCTTGTAAGAACATTTTTAAAAGAACAATCCAGTTTTTAAAATGGTAATACGGAAGAGCTGTGACTAAACAAGCAAGAAAACATCTTCAGAGCTTGAATCAGCTACATCCTTTTGTCTGAAGTGACAAGGCCTATCATTAAACAGAAAAATTTTGCTTTGCCAGCATAAGAGACACACCAGCAATGTGTTCTCACATTTTCTTTCTTGCTGTTATTACCTTTTCACATATAATTGGTTTCACATATTTCTGAGAAGTCTAAGCTGAAAGCCATTTGTTTTCTCTATAACGTGCCCAACCCTGCACCATCACAAAAAAAAAATAATTAAGAATTCCAATACTTCAGTGTTCATCTTGTGAATATATTCCACATCCCAAACTACTGCCATGCAGCCTTACACCTGTAGCTTTTCCTTCAATATCAGGCTTCCTAATGCAAATCTTCCTTCATAGTGTTTCAGAGTACAAGACCAGTCTTCAGCACTGTCGTATATTGTCTCTAACTCAATCACCATTTCTTAATCTTCTTTTAAGAAACAAGGAGGAAAATGATTGTTAATTACTGAAAGAAAATATAATTTGTAATATGCTAACATCAATTTGTACATAAGAGTGTACATTAGTCCTTGGCCTAATTCCTTTCCAAAACCGAGGAACTTCAGATTAAGAGTGGTAGAGTGAGAGAATGGATGAAAATAAAATGAGAGGAGGAATCAAAATAAAAACGCCAGTCTTTGTTTTTCATTTTTAATCATCCATAGCATGAATAACAAGAACTGTAATTGTTGGTCATGGCCTCAAACACAAGTGGAAATTTTCTGACAGTATCTGATTCTAAAATTTACCTTTACTCATAGTGTACATAGATGTATAATCAGGGTGAAAGCAATAAACAGGAAAATATTTGATACAGGCAGTAACACATGCATACAGTATCAGATACCATGCATATTCAGTATATACATAACGCATGTAAAAAATTTCAAGCATTCGTGATATAGCATATACTCATTATTTAGAGACACACAGTCCCCAGGTGATTCACTGACATCAGCTTTTTAATGCTAGCTTGGTGTTTTATTTGGAGTCTAATTAGCAGAAAAATCTTTGGCATATTCAGCATAAAACTTCAAATGAGGATAGCACTACTATTTGGTACTTAATTATAGAAGGACACGCCAAGTGCTCCACCTGAACGGAGTCCCAGGCTCATACAGCTGAGAGAGACACAGAGGGGGCAAGTGAGTCTGGGACCAATTAAGTAAGCTGTGTTCCTGCAATCCCTCCCTCCCAAATGGTGGTGGTGCTCTTTGGTGAGCAGCTCCCCTAGTCACTGCCCTTATGCAATGCTGGTTAAAAATTTCTCCTGCAGTAGTAGATGGAAAATCACCTCTGTCATGTCCCCTAGCTGCCAGATGGCACAACAGCTTGAAGAGATGAGGGCTGTTACCTGAACAGCTTCACTAGAGGACAAGATAAAGATACAAGTAAGGGAGATGATTATGTAAGTTTGAATTTCCTGTCTGTGAACAGTGTAAATCTCAGGATTTTCACTTCTAAGTGAATATTCCAATATATATTAAGTACTTAGTGAATAATTATCCCAGAAGTCCAAATTCATAGCAATGGTTGTTACCTCAGCAACAGCATCCTATTCATGTGGCCACATGGTTTCTGAGAATCTCAAAGAAATCTCATGGTTTCTGAGAACACTCATTTGTATAGAGACACTCTGAAATTGTATGGCAAACAGAGTAAATGGGTTGACAAATGCTTCCAAAATGAAAATGAGACCAAAAACCCCTCAAACAGCAGCAGGTGCTTTACTTATCAGCATGTAAAAAAAAAAAACCAAACAAAAAACCAAAACCAAATCCCAACACTTTTTTTTCTGAATACAGTATAGTTGATGAGACAAAAAAATATAGTACTGACATGAAGCATTATGACTGTAAAATCGTGAAACTAGCACTCCTTTCCCACCCACACATCCCTCTAAGTCAAAAAAATATTCTCTAAATTGTATGCTGATGACACTAGGAACTAAAGCCACCTAATCATCCTTATGTTTCCCTGTCATAATATGAAAGTTCCTATATGGCATATACAGCCATAGATTCAAGATATCTATCAAAAACTTTAATAAAGTAGAAAATTAAAAATAAATTAAAGGCCATTCTGTAATAAAGAAATCAATGTTTCTGTTTTTCTACCCATTTCTCAATGTGCGAAATGAGAGTTTCATTTCATTTACTCTCTCTTTTCCTCTCTAGCATCTGTTTTGCTTCACTTCTTACTAGCTGCTTAATTTCATTGAAAATAAGGATTTTTCTCTTCTTAATAAAAAAAGCAAGCAACCATTTGCCACTCATTACAGTGCCTTAAACCCCATCATTCTTTTCCCTGTGTCAACATTTTGTCACCTAAATTACTTCCTCTTATGCTCTTCCTTTACAAGTAATAGTCCCAATCTGATGATCTTTTGGAAAACATTACCTCTTATAATGGCATGTATGACTTCATTACTTTATCTCTCCCAGTTATATTATCCCATCACAAGAAATACAGCGACTTTTGATCTTCGAAACTTTTTCAGCCCTACAGGAGCTGATGAACAGGAGATTTTTGCTTTGTCTTTCTTTGCACCGAATCGGAGTAGATTTAGTGTCAGCTTGACCTGGAGACTGAACTGAATCATTAGGTAAAATTGAACACTTGTAGAAAATATGTAAAATAGTGTAGTGATATATAATGTAATAGACTCCTTCAAAAGCTCTTCTGCACAACTCCAGAGACGTTAAAGAGATTATTTATTTTGCCTCAGACTTTCATTCTGTTTGTTCTTCATGAAAGCTTCCAGATAAATTCATATAAATTCTAGAGAGACTTACTTTAACAAAATTCTTTGTAGCATCACCAATGATAGTTCAGCATACTTAAACAAAAAGGCTCATTTTATTTCTTTCTGAAATCCATTGATTTCCAATAATTATTCTTTACCTCTATTAACACCTATAAAAGTATACCTTCACCATTAATATATACACACTTTTATAGATTTCTGAAATAGGCCTTTAAAATATTACTAAGAAAAATCAGAAAGTATGTTGTATTCTGTATAAGATAGTAATTTACCTGTCTGACCTTTGATCATTAGTGTCTCAACTCCTAGCAGGAAGTGTTCTTTGGATATAGCATGTATGATCTATTTCAGGAAAAGAAATCCAAGTTCAAAAAAAACCCCCAAAAAATCGCATTTCCTAATAACTTGGCATAGTGTAGAATCTTCACATTTTACTTCCAGGGGTTGAAAATGAGAACAGAACCTGTTTCTTTCAAACAAACAATTTTTTTACTCTGCTAAGACACGACCTCTGAGTCACCACTGTGAGTACTGTGATATCCAAAAAAGGAGTTAATCAGCTTTCAGTAGTGCTGGAAGCATCATGTTGCAGCCCTGACATTATCAGCAAGTGACAGTATAGCCTGATGATGTAATCCTTCTAACTTTGTCTTACACTGTTACATCAGAGCACTCTGCCTACACAGGCACAGGGGTAGACCAACTGCATTTCCAACTCTGTCATCAGTTGTTGGTACGTAAACACCCTCTAACCCCTGCAGCTCCAATGCAACACAGTTTTGCAACTGATAAATATACTAGAAGAAAAATATTTGAACACAATAGTTATTAGCACATGCTAACTTTTATCTGAAATCAGCATATATTTTCATATATATGAAGATTAAGATACAGTATTTGATCACATTTTTAGGGGGGTTTTGGCAAAAACTCTGTCAGTTTTCTTTACCATTTTACTTATTTTGCATCTTATGCATAAAATGAAATTGAAAATGAAGTCTCCAGAAACACTGACATAAAAAGATCAGCACACAAAAAAATCTTTTATGGAGAAGAAGAAAGGCAGACTTGTGATTTGACCAGGACTTGTGGGGGGAAAGGGGCTGTTATTTTGATAACTACAGGACATCCAAAAGGCTTTAAAGAAGATAATAAGGATTACAACAATTCTCACTTATTCTTCACACCACTTCAAAAATCTACAAATAAAAATGATAAGGTATTTGCTCTCAGGAACTTGAAATTCAAACAGACCAAAAGAGCCACTAATACTATGTCATTTACATTATTACTTATACAGGAGCTATGATCTTTCTTTTTAAAATGGGAGAAGCCTCCAGGCAGATGTTACAAAGAATTCTGAAACCAGAAGTACAATTAGGCCCAGGGCCAAGAGCCTGAAGCATGACTCAGTCAAGGGACATCAGATCATAGATCAATACTTCTGATAAAAAGAACAAAAGCAGAATTAAGCAGGCTGCATATAGAAAAAGTAGTAAAGAGCAGCAATATTTTCTTAGCCTGAGTTTGAAGAGAAAAATAAATTGAGAAGTATGATACAATAGTCATATGTTGATATTATTGCTATATTCTTCTGGGAAAAAAAATCCTTTAAAAATCAAGTTAGGACTATGCTGTTTAATGTCCCTCTATTAACCACAAACCTTAGTGATGTAATGTCATTTTCAGGCCCTATAACAACAGAACTATACACACAACTCTACCCACATCAGTAGTCTCAAAGATTTCAACAGGATAATACATATATCAATTGCACAGCCAACATTTATCTCAAAGGAATAAGTAGACTGTAACATGAATAAATAATGCTTAATGAAAGGCTGGTTTTGAGGCAACCTTATTTTAAAAAAAACTGCTATTGGGTCATTTGTAATGCAGTCATGTTCAAACGCAAACAGGTCCATTCTGCTGGGATCATTTATTTTTT
The DNA here is from genome assembly GCF_000695765.1 of Mesitornis unicolor. Taxonomy (NCBI): domain Eukaryota; kingdom Metazoa; phylum Chordata; class Aves; order Mesitornithiformes; family Mesitornithidae; genus Mesitornis; species Mesitornis unicolor. The sequence continues at coordinate 16,274 of NW_010183559.1, forward strand.
GCCTCCATCGCTTCAGCTGCCACCTCGAGAGAAGAGAAACTGGAAGGGAAGAGCATGAAGGATCTTCTGCCATACAGACAGCGCGCACCACCCACTGCAAGTCCTCTCCCAGGCTGAGGCCATGGGAGCTGTAGGCATTGCAAAGCTGAGAGAATTCTTGAAGGAGGCAAGTTTCTTTTTTAGTGTACAGAAACATGACAGTATTCTGCAATAAATAAGCATTGTGGTTACAAATCTTCTTTGTTTTTGAACTCGCCTTAAGCTGCTATTAGAGTATTTCCTTTTGAGAATATGCTGGCATCCTCCTAGCACAGGTGAAGTCATAACTAAATTCCCTTCACAGGACTCACTCTAAACCTTATGGGAAAGTAAACACCTCTGCACAATGCTATTTTGCTTGTGCATTCTTCTAGCTCTTTTGCAACACAAGCAGCTTTGCTCAGCAGCAAATCCTATTCAAGCAGTTATTGTGATTGCCTGCACTAATATGAGACAGTCATTTAAGAAGATTACAAAATAATGATGAAATTGCAGCATTACAACATTGTAAATCTCATCAGTGAGGACAGAGAGAAGCTCTCAGAAAGTAACAGATTGCTATTTTGAGTTTCTCTATTTCCATTATCTGACTTCTCTGAACACAAGGAAACATGAAAATTTGCTATTTTAAACTTAATTAAATACTTCAGAGGTAGCTGTGTATAGTGCCTATATTGTAGTTCAGAAGTTCAGTTTCATCTCAGAGTTAACAAATGAATAACAGGTCATTAAAATACTAATTATTGTGCCAGTATCTTGTTTCATAAACATGTATGTTGGCACTTTAGTTTACCTTGCGAAAGCTCAGCTGCTTCAGCTTGCTCATTAGGCACTTTTGTACTATATCAGGTATTTTGGATTGGAAGTGCTTAAAACTATGAAATGTGAAACTGTTGAAAGACCCAGTAAGATAGCCAGTACTTTAAAATTATACATTGTTAGCAAATATTCAGCAAAACAAAGTAATGACCTTAGATTAATTACTATAACCAGACTGGGGAGGCATCAAAACCATGGGATGTAAGTATTGGATTGCCCTTACTGCTCAACTAAGTGGTTCAGGCTCAGGAAAAAAAACAAACAAACAACAACCCAGAAGACTACAAAAATTATCTAAAACTTTGACCTCACCATGAAAGCAAACCTGCTGATCTTCCTGCAGGACACCTTTCTCCCCACAGATACTCTCAGCAAAATATTTCCCTTTCCTTTCCCCAGATTCTATACCACTGAGGGGTTTGTGCCTTTCTGTGCTGTATTGTAGCCGTGTGCTCTGCTACGAAAATCCGTAAGCTGACTTCCTGCAGTACAGAGCAGTAAACGTATAAAGAAGAGTGGCTGTTCTCAGCTCGGATATACTGGCACTATTTACATTTCTAGCATCTTAACAGTGCCTTGACTTACTGAGTATTCAGTGCTTTTACTTGCCCTGGACATCTTTTCTGAAGCAGTTTATATATAATCAGCTGAGCAATTTATGTCCATATTCACAAGTGGTTCATCCATCCAGGCTCTCAAAGTATTACAAAATACATTACCATATGTATAAAGCTTTATGTACAGATTATTATGTATAAATTCATACACAGATATGTTTTAGTCTAATGTGCTTTATGAAGAGGACAAGTCTGAACAAGTGAAATCCTCCACCTATTGAAATTAATAGTAACCTCAAAAGTAAGTTTTGAACATATTGAGAAATACTTCTAGACTATTTTTGCAATTAAACCTAGGTGAGGAGATTTTTGGGGCGACAGTACTCCTGAAGCTAATTGACAGAAAATGGTGGTCTGTTACGGAAAGCTATAATCCACTTTCTTTGACTCTGCATTGGCCCTTAGAGCAAGCAAGGCATTCCAAGGACAGGAATCTGCTAGAAAATGCATATCTCACATAGAGACAGAAAGAAAGAAAAATAATCTAAAAATAGTTATGCTTTTTCAGTTGCCAGGATCACTCTAGTCATGGATAGAGCTCCATCTAAGTTATCTGTTTAGGAAAACTATCTTGAAAGAACTTTTGTATTATATAATTAGCTGAGAGCTGGGCTGAGTCTCTCCTGTGAGTAATACAACCAGCAGGAACACATCATCTCTGCACTGCCAGTAGGTTGCAGGTCTCTGCTGCCCTGCAACTCTCTGCTTTGGGCCTGCTAAATATGAAATATTATTTAAAAACTATTAACTCAGTTTGTTAATCATTTCAGGAAGGTGGTAGCAGAATGCAAATTTCCATAGCCTTCACAGCAGCTCTCATGCACAGTGCTTGTCCATTTAGAACTACATCTTATTTCCATCCAGAAAAATAGGAACATGTTTTAATGTAATGTAAAGATATTCTTGCAGAGATTAGCTGGAGAAGAAATCACTCTAAGCACTTATTTTTATTGTAAGGCAGAAACACTTCTAAAATTCTCAGTCAGGTGTTCCTATTATAGTCTGTTTAGTTTTCAAGTAATTTGAGAAAACACATCTTTATAGCTTAAAAACTTGCCTTTAAAAATAGCCTTTATAGACAAATTTTAAAACAGTTGAACTTTGCAAAAAAACCCTGTAATGATTAACAGTTACAGTATCCTGTAGTTACAACGCACATTTCACCCTGAATGTAAATGTTTTACATCTGAAAAACAAAGTTAAAGCAAAACATTATTCTGCTTTCAGATTTCAAATGAGTTTTGGCAGACAGCATATGTTCCCCAAAAGCATACTTAGGGGACTTGGGCCTTGACAGAAGGGAAGCACTAAAAAGATGTGCAACCAAGTGATATGTTCCATCTCCGTTTTCAGCAATGTTATCATTTGTAGCATTTACCACCACAACAAAAAAAAATTATTATTCACGAAGCAACAGCTGTCCTTCTCTTCAAATTACTCTTAAAACTCATCTCTCTCATAATGTTTACAAAAACTTGATAATGGTTAGTCAGATGATATTCTGCAATTGCCACTTATTCAAAAAACGCGAGTAATTTCATCCCTAACTGGTGTTTCTTCTGTCTCCTTGCTATATTTGCCTTGGTGAATAGAGATTATATTTAGCTATATGTTCCAAATGTTCAGGTAATAGTGGTAGAGATTCTAGATATTAGAAATATTTTTTTAAAGAAAATACTTTTTTTAAAATTTTTACATTAAAGTGCAAGTTCTCAGTTATAGACAACTGAGCAAAGGACAGCAAATGGCTCCTGCATTTATACGAGGTAGTCATAATTTACTCCTATAAAGTTATGAAATTGCATCTAATTGCTTCTCTTAAGTAGCTATATCATATTAAATAATCTCATGTGTGTTAACAGATTTAAGTGTCAAGTTGAAAGAAATCCACTGAGCAGATCTCTACAGGTATCATAGGAATGCAAACATTATATTGCAGATAGGAACATAATTAACGACAACGACGACAACAACAACAATTCAGCATAACCCCAGCAATCATTTTTGGGATAGATCACAAGAGAATTTCAGGAAAATAAAGTACTCTTTAGGTATATTGTTGACATTCAACAAGATCAAAGCAGCTAGTTTTTATCAGCTACCTTAAAACCCCTTAGCTATCACTGTTTCCACCACAGGTCATATAAAAACACACTTGATTTCAAGACTAGTATGTTCACAGCTCCAGGGATAGAGGCAGCAAGATTCATCTATCACCTTGTCTCCACCTAGTACAGATCTCTCTGATAGGTATTCTCAAAATATCTTATCACACTGGATTTCTTAACACAAAAACCATAATGAAATGTAGAGGTGAAAAAAGCTGTCCTAAAATGTCAGTGCTTCAAGAACTCTTCTGAATACTAGAGAATCAGGTTCAAAATTTTGCTGAAATATGAAATGTATCGCTCTGGGTCAGGGATTTCTGAATCCCAAGACAACAGTCCAATCCTTAGGGCACGGGCATACTCTGAAAAAACGAGATTTCTCCAATTCTGAATGGTTGGGGACAGGGAAAGCGGA
>NW_010183559.1:20302-33359 GCF_000695765.1 Mesitornis unicolor
AGAAAGAAATTGAAATATATCCTCCATCCATCTAAAAACAACCCAATGATCAAATTTTTTATTCATATCAGTGAAGTGTTAGAGAGCTAAATAGAATATTCTAAAGATAAAATTCTCCTCTGAATATGTATATAAAAGCTTGAAGGTTTTTTTTGAGTACTTCAACAACTTCAGTAGTAACCCATGAAATGCTGGGCTGAAAATGTTCAAATAGTAGCTGATATTCAAATAACCCATTGAAACTGTATTTGCAACAGACTGGTGTCATGAAAAGAATTTTGGATAAAGGGGAACAGATGAAGAGAAATAGCAAAGAGAACTCAGAGGAGCTGTCAAAGTCCCCCAGGACAGTTTTAGACAGAATTAGGACACCATTCACAGGGAAAGTTGTTGTTATGGACAGTGAAGGCTCAGGCCTAGCTCTGCATGAAGAAAGCAGTCAGAGAGAAACCCAGCTGTTCAGCTACAATTGGAATTAAATTTACATTTAATTCTCCTGTAACCTGTTGATTCCAAATTTTAAAGAGGAGGTCTGGCCTCAGACCAGACCTTAATCTTGGATACATATCAGGTGAAAAAGAAAAAAAAAACAAAACAACAAACTTGGGGAGTGCTCTCCCTAGGAAATCTAAACTAAATCAGGATGTGGAGGCACTCACAGGACACTGATCTATGGTTCAGATACACAAGAGTTAAAGAACCATACTGAAGTCAAATACTCACAGATAGGACTGGGTATGTGCCAGGACAGGTCTAAAGCACCACCTGGGAGGTGTTAGTGATACTTTGGCAAAGTACATCCCCTCTGTAAAGAGATGATGGCTCGCAGCAGCTTCACAGACTCAGCGTGGTCATTCAGAGCTTACCTTAGCATCCTTACTACTAAATCCCAACTACAAACTGCGGTGCTGACTTGTACCTGATTTTCCCATGTCTTTGGTGAGTGCTGCAGGCACTTTCTTTTCTCTTCTCCAAGGTCTTAATGGACCAAAGTTTGGCATAATTAATCTTTGACTGCAGATTAAAAATAGCTTTAGAAGAACTAATTGAGGCAGATGGTTCCCAGAATACCACAGATTGTGGTGTTGGGATATTCTTAGTGGAAGCAAAAAAAACTTTTCAGTTCTCCACCAAAATAGATTGAAATTTTTATAAATTCCAGTGGGATATTAGACCATGGATGCAGATGAGTCTTTCTGTGATGAAAAGGGGGAGGCACTTTGTTGTTAGGAACCACCAGCACAGCTGGGAGCAGTATGCTCAGAAGTTGGACCCTGTCTTCCCACTCCAGCATTTCCTAATGGTTTGGTTCAGACATTTTCCCACTCAGCCTGATACTGCCTCTATATCACATTCTTAGCGACCCCCCAGAGCACAGTGTGAGGTTACTCATCAGCTTGGGTATCCAAATTTCAATAGATGATGCAGTGTCAAAGAGTCATGGGACCTAGCAACTTTTGTAGCTTGTGGTCTTTGCCAGTACCAAGTCACCGGCTTATTCTGCAGTGATACAACAAATATTTTGAACCATCTGCAGAGTAGGTATTATTGGCTAAACAGTCAATTTATTACATGACTCTATTTCAAGATTGCAGAGTCAATATACCCTGGCTTTCTGACAGAGGGTGGGAGTAGGAGGAGGAGAGTAAATATTCCCCTTACTAAGTACTAAAAGACTGAAGAGACATCATTATAAATATACACTGAAATACAGAACACTAGAAACTAGCAACCAATTAAAGCCTTTATATCTCTCTGTTTCTTATCTCTATCTCAATTATTATCTTATAAAACCTTTGAATAAAAAAGGAAAGACCATTCTAAAGGCAGTAAGTTGAGTTCGAGTTTGATTGGAGATTATTAAGTCTCCAAAGGCACTCAGGGCTCTCAGAAGTAAGGATATAATTTAGAAGTTAATAATCTACTTCTGTGTGCTTCAGCCATAGAACTCTTCACATTGCTCTAGGTGATCTAGAGATACTGGAAGCAAGACAGTCACCTCGGTTCAGACCACCATAAAATTACCTTCTTCCTTCCAGAGAAGGGATATTTGCAACAGCAACACACTGCACATTATAGAGTTCTACATGGACATTTTGTGTTTCAGTTTTTCACCAAAAAGAACTTCAGTAATTTAGACCAGTGCTTTCACTGAGACACTGCTTTCAACAGAGGCTCGCTGGCTAAAAGCCAGGTAGATACCTACAGCAACCACAGGTGCAAAACTTATTTGTACCAAAACGTTTCTCTTCTTAAAATCTGGTTCTAAAATGACAGTAAAAGAAAACAAGGCACAGTGATGTGTCGAACTGCAACAATAATTCCCCTAAAACCAGAGCTGGCAATATACTGTACGTTACTGGCTTGCATAAACACCTCTTCTTCAGATGGTTTAATGCACCATTCAACAAGTCATTGCAGGCCGCTATAAGTATGTCTGTGTTTCAGGCAGCGGCCGTTAGGAAGCCCCACAGGTCTACATGTAAATCACACAGCTGCAGACTTCCTGGGAGAAGTTAACACAAGTCAGACCAAGATACTTCCTTGTAAAGGAAGGAAAGCAAACATAAAGCTAGGAACTACACTTTGATGCTGTAGACATAGTGCATTTTCCTTAATTGAGTAAAGTTCACAGACAAGTTTCAGTTAAAGAAACTAACTAGAAATAGTGGTGCCTGAGTTTATTCTTTTCAAATAAGCAGCCTCAGGATGGGTTAAAAATGTTTTATTCAAAACTACATTTTAATTAAAACAATATGAAGGGGAAGACAGTTATATGCATAAATACTAATTTTAAAGACAGCAACACACCTGTCTGATCCAAATTTCAATTAGATAGGGCAAGTTTGAATTTAAGAACTAGATTTGGGTTAAAGTACAAAGGTTTACAAACAAAACAAAATCCAAATACTTTCAAACTCATGCAAATTTAGACACCTCAAAGAACAAGTTTTACCTGTTCTCAGAAGCTTTCTGGCTTCCTGGAGGAAACGCTGAACTTGGCCATTCAGAAAGAGAGAAGTGTATTATGGAATTGAGGCAAAAATCTTAATGCTAAACTCCAGGCATTTAAATGCTTAAAAACTGAAATTCTATTCAAAGCTGGTCATGAAATTCTAGCTAACTTTGACTATCTGCTATTTCACAACAATAAACAAATTACAGATATGAGTTTCCCCAGAATAAATAAACAATTTAAGTATTAAGAAAACTAATGAGCCAGAATGTTCTTGAAAAAGAAGAGGGTGTGTTTCTGAGCATTTGTATTTGGAAAAGCTTCTAAACTGGCATTTATAAACTTCAAATGCATTTTTATGAAAATTTTTTATAGAGAGATCTAAAATCTGTACTGTCTTGTTGCCTTTCTTCACGTAACATTATCTACACCTTCTAAGCAGAATACCTAGACCTTGTCTCAGTTTAGCTTTAAATAGCACTAAAATAAACTGATTCTTCTGTGTAGATACAATTTGAAACTGGAAATCACTGGAAATTCAGCTGCATTCATTTGCCTTTAATTAAGATTGCTGCAAGTGTAGGCATTTCCAAACTGTCCAAAATATGATCTGCTGAGGAAATCAAGTAACCAGGGTCAGAGACTCCAACTTGAAATTATTTTGTGCATTAGAAAGATAGGAGAGATTATAAATGCAGACAGATGGCTCAGCTAGAGTGGGACAGTGCTACAGCTGATCCCCTTTTAGGAAAGATGGGGGCAGAAAGAGCTGCGACCAGGCACTTCATTTCCTCCTGCATTCGGGGAGATGCCACACTGCACTTTTCTGAGAACAAATGGGAGCATACCAAAGGTTAACCCAGTGTCACAAAACAAAATACAGTGTCTTCACTGCTGTCCACTTCTGCAGGTTGGCAGGCTAATGAGAAAGAGGTTGTCAAAAGTCTGGGCACTTTCAGATACTCACATCCCCTCCTCCCTACCTTCTCTCAAGTGTATAAATGTACTGCAAAAAATGCAAATGTGTTTTTAGTCATCTTCACATTGCATGCACATACATATATAAAAATACACACACAGACACACACAGTGTCTCTTCGGAAGCCATAAAAACAGATAAGCCATTCTTAGCACTGCTCCAGAGCCTTCTGGAATTACATGGATCATTACATTGATCAATTACATTACATGTGCATTCAGAGACGATCCCATCATGACAGAGACCAGTCTACCTGCAGCATGCCCCCAGTCAAGCAGGGGGCAAGCGGGAAGCAAAACTGAGTCCTTACTCCAGAGCGCCTGTAACCAAACTACAGGATGTGAAGAACTAAAGGAATACTAAAGCCTCACAAATATGGAAGAAAAGTAAACAAGTGTCATGTTCCAAAACTTCTACTTTTAATCTATAAAATGAAAACTTTTGATGGACATCACGTTGTGTGTCCCTGGAATGAAATATGGATCTATAGCTGGTATGAAAGCAAGGTATTTCAAAGAGGGCATGAAGGAGAAAAGACATTTTAAATATAATACCTCTCTCAGGAGGAATCTCAGTGTCAGTTCATGACACTCCTGACTTTGATGCTGTTTTGACAAATATTTTCTCTAAGGTGAACTATAAGTTACTGTTAGTTTTACCATTTTTTTCACTTTTAGTTTATGTAGGAATTGCACTGAAATGACAATCTCGACTCCCTCCAATCATTCAGAAATTGGAGAATAAAGAACATTTATTTTTATTAAACTGCTACCACTTCTTATTAAGATTATGTAAGCCATTAGCTCATGATAAAATATCTTGTTCAAGCAATTTTAATTTTGACCTGCAAGAAAGAGCAGAAGATACACTTGAAAGAGCACTGTAAGTAGTATTTCTTAATTTCCCTTTTTTTTTTTTAAGAAAAAAAAGGAAAAAGATCCAGTTATTTGTCATTCTGACAAAATAAAGAAAGATGCTCTGATATTCTCTCTTTATTCTTCCAATTTTGGAGTGACCTGCAATTTTCAAGATGTTGTTTTAAAATTTTGTCTCAAGTTCTCGGCTTAAAATTTTATGTGAAAGGCAAGTTATCTTTTCATTCCACATTGCTTTGCAGTCTCAAAATAGTCATCTAACATGAAAACACAGTCAGAGATATAACAAGCAGAGTTGCCAAGATAACAGCAAAAATATCCATCCTCTACTTTTACCTTGGTGCTAAGATATTTAGTACACCATTTTTAAATATTTTGGTTTAAACTGGATATTTAAAATCTGGATCGAGGAAAGAATAAAACAGGTGATAGCAGCTGTGCAATCTGAAATGTCACATGGCCCACAGCCACAGTTCAGATTTTTTTTCTTTTAAATGTATTAGGTTAGAAGGAGAAAATATTTTCCTGTTCAGCAAATTCACTCACTCAATTTTCACTTCATGCACAATTCTTATGGTCTGCCATCTCCACCTCCTCCAATTTTCTCTTTCCATTCAACTCCTGTCATTCCCTGAAGCATAACATAATAGCAACTTACACAGTGATATCGAAGAACACTATTTTCTTGCTCTTGCTCTGTTTAACAAGGAATAGTTATTGTCTTTTTCTATGCTTACTTTGCATCTTTCCTGTAAAAAGGATTGCAGCTCTTCAAGGCTTCATTTGAGATGTGAACTAAGAACTAGTAAGTGTAGTTGTACTTTCCACTATTTCAATGCTTTTCAAGACACGGAAGCACATGCTTTCAGTTTTGATGGAAAACTTAAATATTTTTTTCCTCATTATATAAGACTATGTTTTCTAGTCCCTGTATTGCAGGAATATATATGGTCATGAAGTTTTACCTATAGGAAAGGTGGTCAGCAGTCAAGGCTGAAATTTACCCATTTATACCTCAAACAGCAGCTGATACGCAAAAGGAAATATTCCCCATTTCTGGCTCAAAATGCTTCTAGCATTCTTAGAGGATGGGTGCAGAGCAGAAGCAAGATTAAATAGTTTCAGTAAAATAAATTTAAAAAACCTTTAAGACATTTCTCCAAACAAGTCTATTAGATATATTCTGATTTATCATAACCAGGTATGAGTGAAGATTAGTATCTTTTTCTTTAAGTTCAGAAAGAAAAGTAAGAGAACACAAGCACAGCTAAGAAGGTCAAAAAGTAAAAGCAAACTACATGGTTTCCAGCACTATGCAAGAAAGTATTTCATTCGGAATAGCAGTATTTCACAAAAAGGCTTTTGTAGATTAATTTCTTTGCCAAACCTCTGTCAAGCACAGGCCTGTAGGGAAGCATTTGCAGCTCCAGCCTCATTTTCTCAGTCTTGCAGGTTGTGTATTCAATTTGAGGGCCAAAAACCTGATATCCACCAATTCTCCAATACTATAAAGAAACTAAGGATATAATGATGCTAACAAAAGTGTAGAAAGCATCTCTGTCCTCCCCAGGGTAGCATCAGTCTTCACAGAAGGACGTCAAAGAGCTGTTGAAATAAAGGCCACCAAGTCAGAGTGACATTTTCTCCAAGTGTTATTCTTTTAGCAGTGAGGTTTCATCCCATTTGTCAGGCCATTACATAGCTTTGCATCTCATACACAAACCGATACCACTGTGTATCAGACCAGGTGTACTAATGAAACAGTAACTGATGATAATCTGTATTGTGATATTTAAATAGTAAGAACCAATGAGACAATCACATAATTAAGGGTGCTAAGGACAAAACTGATATCCCATACCATTTGCAGAGCAGTTATCAGAACAATATTGATTAAAATAAATTATCAAATTCCAGTTTTAGACTTTTTTCTGTTATAGAAGATGGATGAAGCTTGATACAGTTACAAATAATAGATCTTCTAAAGCATGATTAAATGGTTAAAAGTAAACAAGTAAAACTAGTTTATTTGATGAAATGGCACATTTTGACACAATTATGATCAAACTGTCTTCTTGTTTGTAAAGTTTAGCAGTTACTTCAATTAGGGAAAAAAAATATATAGCGCTCAACAGCTGAGTTGGTTGGTAAATCTTAGACTTCTTCCTTGGGAAATTATCTATTTATCAGAACTCCTAAAATGAGGGTATAATAAACTGAATTCAATGGTACTGTTAGCATAAGTGGAACAGGTAGGAGAATGGAGGCTTAAAAGTTATCAAGAACATTTGAACATTTTCAAAATAAAACCCAAAATCTTGTGTGTATTTCAAACAAGAAAGGACTTCTTTGCTAATATTATAATGGTCAAAATTAAAGACTGTAAGAAAGAAAAGCTTTTTAGAGTCCTGCATGGGAATATGCTTGACTGCAGGTCTCACATCCAGGTGGATTTTTTCTTACTCTTGTTCCCTAAATCAGAAAATTTACTGTGCTAGGAGACTAATGATTATCTTTTATGAGTCTGTTGAAGTGAACAGTATTGTATTCATATAATAAACAGCGCAGACAAAATGAGAACCAAGTCTTTCATTCCCTCAGCAGTTCAGCTGGGAGATGGATTTCCTAGCAGAACTTGTTTAGACTGTTTATCTCCACATGATTAAACAGGAGGCTGCTGGTGGTAAATTTAAATATCCAAGTATATTTAAAGAAAAAGGAGACAAGAAGGAGAGAGGCAGCATCCACCATAAGATGATGGTTCACAGTATTGAATTATACCATCATTCTAATACTTGGACATACCCAGCCATCCCAATTAGTTGTCATACACGCTGCTAAGCATAAACCACAACTCAAGTCTTATCCCTGGGCTGTAAGCCCTTCATATAACAATATTGAGCCCATCTAGAGCTTTGCAGCAAGTTGGCTTAGTGTAAGTTTAAGGTAGATAATCTCCACAAGAGTAGCAAATCTAAATTGAAATAGAGTATGTATAAGCAACCCTGAAGGACTGGCATCACATAGCATGATTAAGGGAGCAGGGCAAACCTAGAAAGGCCTAATTTGGTGCTGAGTTTTGCAAGAAAATCTCAGCAGACAAACACAGCCCAGTGACCCTCCTTCTGATGGCAAGAAACTAAGAGCAGCTTTGGATTTCCGGGAAAATCCCACTATGGTACCATATCCAGTTCCCTGCCCTCCTACACATCCTAGTTCAGTAAATAGCATTGTATGAAATGCTACATATTTCTCTTTCTATTGCCTTAGTAAAACCAAGGAAAAAGCAATTGGTGATTCATATTTTAGGAGAAGATATCACGAGGCGTAGCAAGGGTTGATCTTTCATATTTTTGTAAAGTACTGATTTTAATGAGCATTTAAACGGCCATTTTCAGTTACTGTAAAGTTTGTAACGTTATTGCAAATATTTCTGATCTCTTTCTTATACTCCATTCCCATTCTACCCTAAAGAGTTGGTTTTAAACAGGAAAATCACAGAGAATAAAATTTAGATTTGACTCATCACTGCTTTTAGACTGCTCAGTTTGAGCCAGCAAGAAACTTCCACACACGTTAGTCCTGTGCACTTTACCTAGTACTCCAATAGAAAAGTAAAAGTTAACTTTTAACTATACCATGTTTAGGCTGTTACATAAGCCACATTAAAACAGAAAAATCTTTCAGATATATTACTGAAGTGAAGAATGCTCTCATTTTCAAATCTAACTCTTATGCACTTCTTCTTACATTTTGAATGCCTTTTGAACTACTCCTGACCTCACGTTACTGTGTTCCTCTTGAATCACAAGCTTTAAGTATTGCACTCCCCAAATCTTGCCCTTTCCATTCTGATAAATATTTTATCATTGGGTTGCTTTAAAGTCAAATCTGTAACATTTATGAAACATGAAAGACACTGAAAATATGTTGAAACAGAAGAATATTCTTTAATTAAATAATACAACTATTTTTAAAATTTTGACTAACGGTAGCATAATTTCTTTGTAGGTTACTTAAAAGCAATTTTATTTAGGACAGATAAGCTCTCAGATCATCACATCCTAAGATGAATTATTTACATCCCTGAGGAGAAGGACTTGAGGGTGTCGTTTGACAAGAAGCTCAACATGAGCCAGCAATGTGCACCTGAAAGCCAACCATATCCTGGGCTGCACCAGAAGAAGCAGTGTGTCAAGGGAGGGCATTCTCCCTCTCTGCTCTCATTGAGACCCCACCTGGAGTACTGCATCCAGCTCTAGGGCCCCCAACATAAGAAGGACATGGGGCTGTTGGAGCAAGTCCAGAGGAGGGCCACAAAGATGATCAAGGGGATGGAGCTTTTCTATGAAGACAGGTTAAGAGAGCTGGGGTTGTTCAGCCCAGAGAGAAGGCTGCAGGGAGGTCTAAGGTCTTCCAGTACCTGAAGGGAGGTTACAATAAAGCTGTGACGGGATGATTTACAAGGATGTGTAGTGATAGGATAACAAATCACTATCCCAAGGCAATACACTACACAAGGAGAATGATGATAGGCTTACTAACATCACACACGTACCAAACCTTCCTTACAGTGGTACATTTTTAATTTTTTTAATTTTTTTTTTGAGCAGGATTTGAAATGTAGGACCCTAAATCTGCTTTAAAATAATTGTAACAATATTAATGCAATCATAAGCTAACTGGTAATCAAAACATCCCAAAATGCTGACAAAGCATTTTTTCATTCTAATGGACAGCTAGAGGATTTTTCTTTAAAAATACTCAAATCTTCAGACAAAAGGAAAAGGAGTTTTCACCTCAAGAAGATTAGTTAAGGGCACATCAAGCCTTTATATGCTGTGAAAGATAAAAATAATTGCTACCAGAGAACAACTGCTGTTAGTCATTGGAATAAAAAAAATGCTGTCCTGACATCTTTGAAAACTGAAACTATCAGCTTATCCATAAGAAATTCACAACGGGAGTAGGAGCAATGTAAAATTCAGATCTCTTCACAATCATTATGACTAATTCTGATGAAGAAGGATTATCTTGTGCTTGCATTTGTAGAAGTCAGTGATGTGCAGATTTTTGTTTTTTTTGAAGAAAGAAACCACCCTAAAATATAAATATTGCACTTACAGCTGCTCCTGTTAAATATGTCTAACTATCAATTTATTTAGGAATGGGAACATGATACAGATACACCCACTTCCGTGCACATAAGCAATGATACACAATGACTAATAGCAGCTTCATTTGTTCTTTGAAGAACTCATTGAACCTTTACATATCAGTTTCTTCATTTGCAATTGCACGTTTTTGCAGTTATTGGCATACAGAAAAGTCTATTTCCCTTTCAAGTGCATGAGTTCTTAAAGAATTTGAGTGCATACGATATAACCATTTGGGAGATAAGGGGTAGAAGAGAAGGAAAAAGAGGGTTATGATGGTGCTTTTTTCCTCTGAGGACTTCTACAGTTTTAATATTTTATTGTGCATTTTTCTACGTAAATGTAAGTTTTTAGCAACTTTATTTTAATTTAAATCAAATTAAATTTAATAAGATTTCACTAATGTTATAATTTAAATTTTAAATAACATTTATTTTTATAAGGAGAGCAAGACAGTAAAGAGAGGCACTTAGAAACATCCATAGGCAGCTTCCTCTCTCTTCCTAGACTCACAACTCTAACCAGCTACATTTTCATGATAGGGATATGTTCAGAGTTACCCAGAAAGACTCTGGAAATAAACAGTTGCTCATGTGTCTTCTGTCAATGTACAAGCCAAACCACTGTCAAGTTCTCCTCTTTCCTGTCACGAATTAACAGCCTCTGTCTGGGCAGCTGCCTGGGGAAGAACAAAGATGCCCATGTCACTATTTGAAGCATTTGGTAGTAATTCCACTGCACTGGTATCTACTGATGGCAACAGAGGAAACCAATGGCTGCTGGCTCTGTTGCTGAAGCAGACCCAGAGTTACAGCCAAAAGCCAATATTGTCAAGATCCAAGATGAGCACATTAAGTAGATGCATTAGGTTAGTTTCTGGAGTTGCTTTTGCTCAGCCTGCATAAAATCTGGCATCGGAACAGTAGATCACCTCTGAAGTGTCTTGTCGTAGGAACTGCAAGTACACTGAGCTATTAAAAATCTCCTTTTAAAGGTCACAATGACCCTTTGATACTACAGTTTCACTCGATATGAATGCAAACTTCTCCCACCTTTCTCCACCAGCCATCTTATCCCATACGTTCCTCTAATGAAATTTCCTCTTTTCATCTCTTCTCAATTCAGTGGCAGACAACATCATAAAAGACAGATGTAGAAATCTGCAGAAGAACACACTAACCTTTCATGCTGATAGAAGAGACCTTTTTAAAGGTTTGGCTGCAGCCTGTAGATTCTACCAATAGAGATTTGTGCTGTCATCTTTACAGGCAGATAATGAATTTCAAGTGTCCAAACACCTATATTGAATATAGTCTTGTTGTCGAAAGGGACACCAGGACACCTCCTCCAACTCCCACATACAGGTACTCCATATGAAGAATTTACAAGGTTCTGTGGAAATCATATTCAATTACAGGGACCGAAACTTTTTTTAGCAGCAGCATCAAGGGCAAACTGTAAGTTCTTTAAAACACAGCAGTCCCCTTCTGACATCCCAAGTACCTTCAAGAAAATAATGTCTCGGACCTCATTTAATGCATTTTACATTACTTTCACTGCCTTAGTGTCATGCACTCAGGCCATTGAGCTACTTCCGATTTCTTTCCTGTTCTACTTCATTTTGTAGCATTTCCTCAGCTACACAGGCTTCTGTGGCACATAACTGAAACATCTCTTAAGCAGGTCAGTAGGCCTTTATGTGGAAATAAGGAAGGAAGTGGCAGGGTTTATTATTTTTGTGTTACTGCTATAGAAACACATTTCTCCATTGTGGGCTATTGAATTGAATTTCAATGATAAGCGAAGCAGCATCACTCCATCAAAGTTAATACAATAGCTTATGAAAGTAGAAATTTTTTTCAGTTTGATAGGCCTCAGAACAAAACCAGTGAGAAAATCATGCTGCATCACAATTTGTAAGGCAGACAGTGTGTTTAATTTTCACTTTTGCATAGAAAAAGGCACAAATGCCAATTGTGAAGTTCAAAGGATTGGCACTGTAGACAGGAAGAGTTGAAGAGTACATCATGATTGCTTTTCAAATATTATGTATGCATAGGAGGAGAGAGGATTTCTTTGTAAAAAAAAAAACCAAAACAAACAAACCTGGGATAGTACAACACACATGCAGTTGGAGGAGGGGAATTTTTAGAGATTAGATCAAAGACACTGATCTACATCTTGTTTATGACAGCATAAAAAATTCCATTCATGCTGCCAGTTACATACTACTAATTTAAGTTTCCTACAGTAATCAGGGCTATATTCATCTGATATTGAGCATTTCAGTGTCAATACTGGAACTCTACATTTCCAGTGGTTTATATAACTGAAAGACAAATATTTCCTATCAAACACCATTCATGGAAAACAAAAAAAAAAGTTCTAGAATACAACAGCCTGGATAGGTTTTATAGTAATGTCTTTTCTTGTTGTCCCTTAATTTTGTCCAAGAATTTCATAGTTTCTTACCATCCCTCCCTAATAACAAAAAATCTCTTTGCTATAATTACAGGTTAGTTGTTCCCTTAAACAATGAAACAAGTAGGTAGGAATTTGACATTGCATAATGATTTTCAGCCTTATTTCAAACAAGACCCAAGTATGCAATAAATCCAATCTTTACGAAATCTAGTATAAGTCAGAGAAATACATGTCATGAGACTGTTCTGTACCACTTTAACTTGGTATTGCTTAGGAATATCACATGTGAAGCATAAAGCTGAGCTCCATCCCCCTCTGATCAGGGTGGGAAAGAAGTGGAATTAGAAGCATCTACAAGAAAGTGCCTATGCCACTTATCTCTGAATCCCTCCTTCCTTCAGTTCAACTACCCAAGTTACAGCACAATAATTTTGTACAGTTTGTGCAATACTGAAATGCTTTTTTCTATCTCATTTGCATGTCTTTTGGCCACTTTTTTCAGCTCATGAAGTCAGAACATTATCATAGTTTTCAGCTTCTCAGCAGTAAGGAAGAAAAAAATACGATTATCTCTGTTGGGAGAGCAAGGAGGCAGAAGGAACAGATGCAGCAGCAAAATGTAAAATAGTTGCTTTAGGGCAATATCTTTCTGGCTTTGCTAGGGAAA
>NW_010183559.1:33390-45293 GCF_000695765.1 Mesitornis unicolor
AAATAAGTAATTAGCTCATGCTATAGATCATTCATAAAAGACAGAACTTGTCTGGCAATAGCTCACTTGAGGAAGGGCTGCTTCTGGAGACCCTCACTGTTCATACATCAGAGCCTTCCAAAAGCAGGAAAAGCAAGAAGAAAGTGTTTGCAACTGCTGCTTGTCCGTTCTCAGATGCAGGCAAAACACTGAACCAACAGGTCGCACTAAGGTTTAAGCAAGCCAGCTACAGGACACCCACAGCTGCAGCAACAACACAGAAACATGTTGCAAGTTGGTAACAACTGTGGGAAAATCCATCTAGCAGAGGCTGAAATTTCATTCTTACACAGCAAAGAAAGGAGAAAAACTCCAGTCAATTGCCACTTCAAAGTGAATATAGAAACAACTGCATTTCATTACAAGATATGTACTTAGAACAGGCGTTGTTCAAACTAAAGCTCATACATCAGCATGGATAACAGGTCAATTATATCTTCAATTTTAAAGCATCTAGGGTTTGCTTTAATGTAATAGTGATGAGAGATACAGCTGTAGAGCAGAAAAGGCTGAAATATTTCTCTTTTAAAAAGTCAAAGAAATAGAAATTCTTCAAATCACATTTGGTGTGCATTTTATTAGCACAATGAAACTGCAGGTTACTTGCAGCATTAATCACTATGTGAAAACAAATGCTCTTTCATGGCTAGCTAGTATTCTTCTTTATACGGATTCTACATGACTACATAGTTACCTCCTGAGATTCAAATTTATAATATGTTCCTTAAAGCAACTTTTTGCTGCTCAGATTTTTTCAAAGTAGGAATATATAGCTTTTTAATATAGGAAGGGGGAGTGTGTTCTGCCGAGTCTAAGATTATCATCAGTGCCTTTTCTGCAGAGACTGTTCTGCAAAGACATTCTTTGCTATTGGATCAGTGTAGTCTTCTGACTCTTAAGACTATGACTTGCATCCAAGGCAAGCAAACACATGGGGTCCAAAACTCCTATATTCCATTGGCATGAAGTAAACAAACCCTGAAGAAACAGTTTTGTCAACACTTAGTTACGCTGCAAAATTTAATTTCCTCTCATTTAAATATGACTAAAGAAATGTAATAGCTTCCAGAGCTGGTTTGTCACAAGTTTCTTCTTAATTTGGGGGCTTAGTAACTCAGAGGCACAAAAGTGAATCCATGAGAAACATCTTTCCACCGTCACCTCCTTACAACAAAACAGCAGAAACCAAAGAAACACAAAAACACCCAGAGGAAATCCTTACTTGGCATCACTTCCTTTTCAAATAGTATTTGTTGTGGGTTATTGGTCATCTTCTAGACCTATGTAACAGAACATAAGGTGTTTAATAAATAAATCCTATATACTTTGAAGCAAGTACACTCCCCTTGTTGTGAATGGTATTTTGTAACCACACTGTAATGAAATATTTTAGAGGATATGTTGCAAAATTTTAGAATGCATTTTAATATACAGCATTTATAAACTTTAGCAACTACAAAAGAAATGTAAACTATTCCGTATATGTTACAACCAGAGAGAAGTGATTTTGCTCACTGAGAGGAATGAAGAAAAAATACTTTTGCGTCTTTCATTTTAAACTTTGTTTCCCTAATTCAAGTAGTACTATAAAAGACGCACTTAATGGCACTATCAACCAAATTACCTAAAACCAGAATCTATATTAATTACATTCATTATACTTAATTGAACATAATCATCTAACTTAAAGAGAAAGGCATGAATCAGCAAGGTCATTTCCATAAAAACATTGCAAGAAGTCACAGAAAAAGTTTTAAAAAATGTCATCTATATTATCAGCAATCTTCAGTAATTCTACTTTTTTATATAGTGGTGTTCAAGTATACAATGTCATCTCCTTTAGTAGGTAAAGAGTAAAGCATTTATTTGATAAGTCAGAAGCCTGGACAGATCAGCTAGACCAGCCCGAAAAAATGCATAAACTACTTTCTCTTACAGCAGCGAGCTCATGAGAACTTATTAACTGGTTACTTGGAAAACTAAAATAATAACTGATTTGTCTTTGTTTCAGGGCACAAAATGGCCAGAGGGGGGAAAGAAAAGCTTCATATCTAAGTTACTATGCACACTGAATAAAGTCTACAGATCTGCACCTAGAAATCCTCACTTGACTGTTGTTTACTTTGAAATAAACCTTAACTGTAAGTTTCTTAGCTTTTGATCACAAAATTTCTTAGCCATCTGCACAGGTTTTTTTGCAGTCATTGCTGGTTTTTTGGGTTTGGCTTTGGTTTTTTTAACATACAGCCAGAAGCACCTCCATGTTTCCACATCTACATTGACTCTCATCTGTTGTTCTGTTAGGCATGAGCCAAACCTAATTTCTCCACCTCGTTCTTGAGAAATCTGTTGTGATAGATATTTAATACACAATTTCCTTTCAGGAAGGACAAAGCTGTACAAAGGCAAGGAATACTTTCATCTTGACACTGTAGAGTAAAGATTGTCCTCTGCTAGTGGAGCCTGAAATAAAAATGACCTTCAGCCTGGGAAGGCATCCTAAAAACTGAACAAAGGACATCTCTAAGATAGAATTATTCTCCAGCCCTCTTATTAAAGCTACTATAATGTCTAATAATAATTTAAAAAGCAATAGGCTAGAGGGAAAAAGCTCTAACCAGTCTGTCATTTGGTAGCTATATAGGTCTGCATCCTAAAGTGTGCATTTCATTTCATAATGAATAAATAATTTCAATAATATTAATAACTAACCTTTGAATAAGGAAATGGAGGAACCAGCCCTATACTTAATAATCAGGACACTTCCCTGGGAAGAGAGAGTAATGCGCATTTGGCCCAATTAACCTTTGATGTTGCTCCCCTGTTCATAACAAAATTAAATTCAAGAGCTAGAAAATACCAAAGACTAACTCAGCAAAGTAGTTTAGCAGGCAAAACCAAAAACAAACATACAGAAACTAGTAAACTCCCATCATGAAGAAAACTGCACCTTGATTTCTCATCCTACCTAAGTGTACTAACCACTGAGTTATGTTTAGTGAACTAAGCAAGGGAAAGGGTGGAAAAGAGGAAGGGGAATATACGCCTGCATTCCTAAATCTCTCTATTCATTAAAGAAACAAAGTGAGGAAAAAACAGTAGGCATCAATACTCGGCAAGCAACTCTGTTTTGGTTTTTATTACAAGTTGAAAGCACATCCCCCAGAAGAACTAATTGTAGTTTTACATGAGTTTGAAGACCCATTTCCACTCTCAGCATCTCCCTCAGGGAAGTTCAGCAGTATACTGTCTACACAACATGCACTGCCCCAGCACTGGAACCAGAGATGTCAGACTCTTGGCATAAACCATATTAAAAGTTTTGATGCTTAACACTGCTCCAAATCTCTCACTGGAAACTGACTGCCTAAACTAGTGGCTATTCAAAATGTAACAGAAAACCTTTTCATGACTACTACTGTCCCCTGAAATTATACAGCATATTTTCCAAACTTGATTTGGCTTAAGTGGCTCGTTTGAGGAACACCATTTCTGTACATAATGACTAAATACACTTTTCTTTGTTTCAGTATATTCACTATATGACTCAAATTCTCTCACTGGAAAGTTAGACAGGCTACATATTTGGAAGAATAAATAATACATGGTTTTGTTATAGTCATGAGAAAATTCTGGCCGATTGAAGGAGGTATTTGTTTCAGCAGTAGAGCTAAAAGAGCACTTTGACCGATCAAGGTAGTTAAAGTGGGTTGATGATTATGTAGTTAGAATAGGTATTTGTTTAAACTACAGAGTTTTAAAAAAGACTGCAAGATATGATTGTATAAGCACCTAAAGAAGGCAGGTACCATGCTCAAGAGAAGAATTAGACAATAGCATGAGGGATAATAGCTGTGGTCAGACCACCATAAGAATAGGCCGTAACTTTTTTTATGTCAAAATTATAGGGGTAATCCAATGTCTTATGTGGCATGATAGTGGAGAACCAATCAAGGTGAGGGGCAGAGTAAAAGGTGATCATCTTATGCATGCTCGTATGATTTTGCTTTGTTAAAATGTATAACTAGGCTGCGAAAATGTATGGGCATTGGAGCACAATTAGAGGAGCTACCCTCTGTGCCTCCCCAGTGCTGTGAATAGAGAAGTGCCTGCTTATCTGCAACTGCGTAGATAAGTTTTTCTCATAGTGATTGCGACCCCATCAACAGTTTCATAAAAACCTGCATCAGTACAAAATGGTAGGAATGATCATAGCAGAGGCAGGAACAAAGTTCAGTGGTTGTGTTTCCTAGCTTTAAATTAATTCGGCCAAATTACACAGCCTTTGAATAATTTTTGTTTAAACTTTTCCTTAATGAGAGCTAATTGACCAAAACTTCTATTTTATTCATACCCAGATAACAAAAAGATTTGGTATTATCATAATTTTTAAAAAATCAAGCAAACAAAAAGCAAACAACAAACAAAAAACACAAACACAAACAAAATACAAAATACAAAATAAACTCAAAAAACCAAAGACAACCACAACAACTCATCTGCTCCTACTTCCTTTAAGTTCCAACCACACATTTTAACTGAACAGGCTTCAATGTTGTGCAAGTCATCCAATACGCTAATATGCTACATCCTACTTGGCGAAAAGAAAAAATAAGTTGTTCTCATGAATCTCCCTCATTCCTTCTCCCCCTGTTCTCCCTCAAGCAGGTTCATTAGCAGATATTTTCAGCCCTCTCTCTCTACAGCCTTTGCCTCTTTGAACAAATAAATGGTAGGAATCATCTTACCAAACTTCAGCTATGCTGTCCATGAGAATCTTTGAGCGAACTGTTTATTAAATTTTTCCATACTGTAGAAGTGGACAAAACACAAACCAACTTTGATTCCCTCACCTAAATTCACAGAGAACAAGCACACATGTATGTGTAAACAGTCATATTCATCGCTTGAGAATTTATCTCAAGATAAATTACATAAACTGGAATTCAGACCATCCACAGAAGACCTTCTTTCCCTCCCCTCCCACTCCTTCTCCACACACAGAACTCACAAGTTTCTGAACAAGATAAAACTTGAATCTCCTGTTGCTTGACCTAAAAGTCTTGCAGAGACAGTGTATCAGTTTTCAGGATATTCTAGATCCAAATTGTAGCCTATCCTAAACTTGGATCTCTATTTCAGATCCTAATGTCATTTTCTTAGTTTGTAATTAGTAATATTATTTTAGTGCCTTATTAATAACTAGTGCTACAAACTAAATTACTGTAGTTTCAATCAAATCATCTTTCAGATCCAGTAAAACAAACTGTGTAAAACGCATGCGTTTCCTAGCTACAGACAGGTATGTCATAGCACACAATTTTTAATCTCAGGCATAAACAGATCAAGTTTGACTACTCAGTTATTAAGTAAGTGATTATAGTTATTAGTGAATCAAGTAACTTTTAAAAAAAAATCATTTATAAGTAGTAGACATGAATCACTGGTTCAGGAGCTCCTACCCTTTCCCAGGAAGCGTGCAAGTCACACCCAGCCCTGTCTCTGTTCAGTCTTGCCTTTGCAGCACAAGCCTTTGCGGGAAGACTCGCTTATCTTTTTGACACTAGCAACTGTACAACATTGCACGATCTGCAGCCTTACACAATATGAATATTGAGAATCTCTTTCTGCAAGTGATTACAATGTAGTTTTGATTTTATTAAGAACACCAAGTCTTGTTAACAAACCGCACCTGATGCTCTGGGTCTCAGTAGTGCAACAGGATGCTTTTATAAGTACTTTTAACATGAATCAAAGGCTGCAGGTATATTCCTGTCCCAAAAAAACTTTAACAACTTTTTGAATCCAACAGTTCCACATCAACAGGAATTACTGCTACGCAGTTTTGTTTCCATCATTTTCTTATTTTCAAGCAAATTGCTGCCTTTTTTTGAAAGTGGTTGGAGTAGAGAAAAAAAATACTTTAAGCTTTAATTTCTTTAGAAGTGTTTGTGTAAATCAAAGTTACAAAGTAGGCTTGAGGATGGCATGGGTTGTATTTGCTGTGGAGAATTGGGATACGTTGAAACTACCTTAGCTGGTTACAAATGTAAATATAAGACATGGTTATTGTAGGTACTCTGAAACCAATGAAAAAGTAAAATTTAGAGTTGAAGAGTGGCAGAGAGTAGAAAAACTAGTTTCCCAGCATTGTTCCTCAGAAGCCCAAAGGAAAATTTTAAAATGTAACTCAAATCAGTTTTGCTTCCTGTCCTCTCCTTAAACAAACAAAATACTTTCAAGACTGACTTGCCTTATTTAATAGCATTCTTTAAAAGACACTTGTTATTAGAGGTTGGCGTCATTAATTTTTCCGGAGCGCACTGTCAGCATGTGAGCAAGAACAAATATGGAACTCATGCATGTGTGTTACATGGGTTAGAGTTTGCCTTTAGCATTTCTCCGCTTCTGACAAGCGGAAAAGTAATTATCAAACTAGTTGATGCATAAGTCTGAGGCTATAGTAACCAGTTAACCCAATTTAAATTTTGGTGGTTTTGCCAATATGTAGTTGGTTTATTTTTTTAATGATTAGACTGCCTGTTTTTTAAACTGTCAGCCTAGAAGTGCTATGTCAGAACTCCTTTTATGTAACAAAATGCCACCAAAGAAAAAGAAAATCATTGAAAGTGCTGATCTTCTCTCTGAAAAAGTCATTACATGTGGAAAAAAAAGTATTCTTAAATGGAGTTCAATTACAGAAAAAAAAAAATATTGTGGATTCATAAATGTGCTCTGAACCTGTACCTAGTTTTTGTATTCCTTCCTTCTTTCACATGGCCAGGGCCCGCTATGATCTGCAATCAGCCTGCAGCAGTAACAGGAGTATCTACCCCAGAATCACTTCCCAACCACGCTTCTTTACCCCGCAAGGAAGGGAAGGCAGAGATGACCTCAGGGCCAGGCACTGGAGCCCCAGCTCTGCCCAGCACAGGAGACTGCCATCCTCCCCCTGGACTCCACAGTCCAACATCAGCCCCAAAAAGTTTATGGAAAGGAGGGACAGCACAGGGGTCCTCTCCCACTGCTTGGCATTTCCCCATTTGATACTTCACCCTCCTGAAGGGAGCACATGCACAGCCTCCCCCTGTCCTTACCCACTACCCTGCAGGGTAGTAGGTTAAGCAGATGCTTTTTTCTCCAATTTAGCGCCTTCCTCTGTTCTTTAATTTTTCTTTTCCTCTTGAAGTCTCTTTATTTTGCAGGCTTATGTCACATCACCCCCCATCTATGACCTGTACAGCTAAGGAGTTCTGCTTTTCCACATTCAAATGTTCCTTAAACAGAAACTAGCTCATACTTTCTCTGAAGCCCAGTCCTAGCCTAGTCCTTCTCTGAATCCTTTCCAGATGTGCTATATCCTTTCTGAAACAACAGGAACCAGCACCACATACGGTGTTCAACGAGTTGCAGGGAAAACAGGGATTAATACGCAATGTTCTGTTTTGTTCTGTCTTCCTTTCCCAACAACCCCTAACACTCTTTCTTTTTGGATTGTTACTGAGCTGAGGTTTTCACAGAACTGTTTATTATAAACTGCGCACCTCATTCCTTAGGGATAATGAGGGTCCAACCTCAGCAACAGCAGAGGCACACAGAGGAAGGAGAGTGGAAGAGAAATCTTTAAAGCCGTACTTTGAGAGCTATACCCCAGGGCTGGTTTCTCAGTTTATAGAAGTTTACATAAAGAATTCAAAATTTGTTTTTGTTCTCCATAAGCACAAAAGCACTTAAGCAATCATCAGCAAAAAAAAAAAAAGTCAGAGTAATGAGGCAAGTCAACAAAGAAAAATAAGTATACAACATTAAGTCTGGCTAGCGCAGCACAGAATGGTTCAGAAACTGCTAAAACCTACAGGCTCCGGTCTCTCTCACATCCCAGGCAAGTCCTGCTCCCAATTCTTGCAAATAGCACCTGATACTGAGGAGCTACAGCTGAGCCAGAGCTGCTGCCAGATGCTCCCTGCAACAGCTCTGTTAGGCAAGCAAAGCCAATACCACACCTTTGTGGTGCTCTGTGGGCTAATTCACTTGTCCTGACCATGGCTTGGATGGAAGCCAGCAGGATGCCCAAAATCTGGATAATGATAGCTAGTGAATTGCTCCACTTGAGCTGTAAAGGCTTCCTCTCAGCAGGATTTATGATGTCAGCATAACACCAAGCAATGACATCGCTGCCTATTCATAGTTCCCCAGAGGACAAGAAATGTGCTGAAGTCTGCTAGCAGAAGACCATAAAGAAAGACCATGAGGACATGCACGTCTGTTTTAAGCGAAGATTGCTTGTTAGTGGAGTGAGCAACAATGGATGCTCTCTGCCTTTGGGCAAATCAGGTAACACCTTTCCTAGATTAAATTAACTATGAGTGCAAGAATGAGATCAAGAGCAAGTGCAACTCCTCTCCTCTTCTTCAATGGTGGCTTAGCTACCAAAACACTGCTATCTGTGCCATAACGCCTGTAAAGCACATGTAAATAGCAGTACACAGACCAAACCAAGCTACTTGTAACAAGATGCTGTTAACAGTCCAGAAAAATCTTATGTGCGAATAAAGCATTTGAAGAGTGCAAAGAAATTGCAAATCTAACCTTTACTTTTTGAGAAAGATTAACTCATAGTAGCATCCATCTTGCAGTCATTGTTGAACAGTCAAAAAAAAAAACCAAACCACTAAGGGAACACCATAGATTTGACACTTTTGATACTTTCTGCTGCAAAAGGCAGATAATTTTCCCCCAACCCCTTCCAGGGGCACAGAGCAACAAGAGCATTTTTGAAGAAGTTTTGTAGCTAAAAGTGTATGAGATTACACTTCTTGGTCTTTTACTCTCCAAGCAAGCTATCACATAGCACA
This sequence comes from Mesitornis unicolor, assembly GCF_000695765.1. NCBI lineage: Eukaryota > Metazoa > Chordata > Aves > Mesitornithiformes > Mesitornithidae > Mesitornis > Mesitornis unicolor. Next base: position 42,285 of record NW_010183559.1, read on the forward strand.
AGAGCAAGGCTCTGCTCAGACCAAAGTGGAAAGGAGTCCACTGTGGCATGATAACATTCATTGCTACAGCAGATACTTCTGAATCAGGAGGATGATGTACAAAGAACAATGTCAAATTCACTGATCAATAAAGGAAATGGATAAATTTTTTGTGAAGATGTCACACTGGAATATTATTAGATTTACTTTTCCCTCTCCTATAAACAAAGGCAGACTTCATTTACCATCAGATCAACTACTTGCATCTAAATCTTATGAATCCCAGTTGACAATAATGAATAAATACCCTGTTCGAGTGTTATCTGTGTTATCAGTGGATTGTTTTGTCATTTTCTAAAGTTTGGTAGCAATTGAAGCTGGCTGATAAACAGCTGCCCATCAACAAAGATCATCCCTTAACTTCTAGGTTTGTTTCAGCAAATGCCAACTCTTTCTAAATCACTGGAACACTTCATCAAAATTTAAAGTGTGCTCATTAATTCAGGACCTCCCAAATTACCGGCTTATCTTAATTCACTATATAATATATATACATATTGCCAGGCATTATATAAGATATTGCCAGGTATTTAGAAGAAAAATTGACACCAAAAGACTGGGGGGAGGGGGTGAGCAGCTCAAGAACTGTTGCACACTGTCTTACAAATGAATCTGCTGCTGAACATTCAAGCAACCACCCCATTCCAGAAAATGGCATGGATTTATCCAGAATCTGACAAAAACAAACATGCAAGACATAAGCATTATCTGATGCAGTCATTTCTCTTGGATTTTTGAGAGGAAGATGACAGACAAGGTTATCTTCTTTTCAGGTTGTTGACAGACTTTAGGATGAACAATGCAGGAAGTTAGAAACCATTATTTGAAAATAAACTGCTATTATTAAACAGAAGAATCTAAAGCAATATTAAAGACTTGATAGTGTACTTCATGATTATTTAGCCAGGTGAAAATCTATACCCAATTAATGGAACTACAAAGATTTTCTACCCGTTAGGTAAGCACAAAACATGAGGCAGTTTCACATTTTCTAGCACATGGTGTAATTTAGCTCGCATGCTTTGCTATTGCTTTGTCACCAAACCAGCACCAAAACTTGTTATTTCCACTGTGACAAATGATCAAGCATAGACACTAATTCAGTTCCACATCACATTTGATAACGTTGACAGCTCCAGAAGGGGGAAAATGTGTAACCACTTATTTGGCCAGATTGTTATGAAATGATGTGGGCATTTGCTGCACAGCGGGGGATGACTTTTATTGGACAGAAGCTCAGCGGACAGGAAAGCTATATTTTGAAACTGCAGATCTTCAGTTTCAATCCTGTTTCCTAGTGCAGGTCATACGGACACAAACCTCTCTTTGTAACTTGTTCCACACTGTTGGAACCGCTACTGCAAGTCTCTCTGCTCACATACATTATTAATATCAGTCTCATGTGTCATCCCCCCTCTAACCTTCAGTCCAGCTATTTGAATTTCATTAGGCTATAACTAGAGTCAGTTGAAACTCTGTGCTGAAGACAGACAAATTGCAACAATTCTCTTACCTCATTATTAAGGATTTATATTACAGCATAAGATGGAAAGTCTGCAAACTTCATGTTTTTAAATGGGAGAAAAAAGCAAAATGTTCTCTGCTGAAGATGAAGTGTAGTACTTCTCAAATACTATTTTCTTACATTATTTTAGAATACCTTGTAAAAATTGGTCCATTCCTTCAGAAGGTTACAGGTGCAAAGAAACATTTTCCTAGGAAGAAAACATTCATTCGGGAAGCATTCCAACAGCAAGAATCCACAGTAACATAGGTGTTTAACACTGAGAAACAAAGGGGATAAAGGGTATATAAAATGTCCAGCTTAGGTGATCACTTATTGTTCTTTTCTTCCAAGCTTAAGAGATGCAAGATCAGAGTCACCCTACAGTGTGCAGTACCAGACTGTACAGCAGTTCTTCCAAAGGAAAAAAAAGCCAAGGCAATTTTTTTTCTTTAGGTTTCAAAACAATGCCTCAGCCACTGCTCGGAAAAAAAAAAGTAAAAATTATATCTTCAAAAACCAGACTTAGTTTAAGGTTAGCATTTTGGGACTTATTTTCTCCCACACTAAAAAAAGCTTATATCAATCTTTTGTGCACAGGTAGGGTGGTTTCACATTCACAGCCACAGGAGCAACCAAGCTCCACAAAAGGTACTCTCAGTTCAGAACCTGTTCTTTTTCTGTATTTTCAACCTCTAAAAGGTCCTTCTTTGACAATAGTAAATTACATCATTAAAGTTTCTGACAAACATCCCTGGATATTAGGAAAAATGGAGTGGCTAGTCTTTCTGGTAATCATAAGCCCTCTTTATATTTGGTTTTAATGACACAGTAATTCTCCTGTAGTTTTCCATGTGGCTGTTTCCCTTCCCTTTTATCATTCACATTCATGTACTGTCTGGTGCACTAGCTGTCCTTGACATTCCCTTATTAGGTTTACAAATAATCATTAATTTGTTTTGTGTTCTGCCTCCTGTTTCAGTGATATATAGGCATGTCATTACCTTTCTAAAGTTTATTCATTACTTTTCTTTTTCAAAAAGAGCCCACTACTTTTCACACAGAGTTCAAGGCAATTTTTATGGTACATACATTGGTGTACACTGTTTAGTATATCTTTACCAAAGTTTGTTATCTATTATTTAGATTTCATAATTAATGAACTTGTGATCTGAAGTCTCTCTCACTGTTTGATTGCTCTTCCTCTTGATCTGTTTGAAAGGCATTGCATTATAGTGAACAGAATATTAAATTTGGACACAGGCTTGATTGTTATTCCTCCTTTCGTCCCAGGCCTTCATATTGCACCACCTCCCTTTTCCTCCCACCACAGAGGAAGCAAGGCATTCATAAAAAATGGTCTTGTACAGGTTTTTGTTTGGGCTTTCGGCCAGAGGGGAAGTTGGGAAAGTTGGTGTTGGTGGGCACTTTGGGTTGGGGTTTTTTGTTCTTTTTTTTTGGGGGGG